>NC_071269.1:19018074-19280574 GCF_023375685.1 Ictalurus furcatus | reverse complement strand
GAAGATCTGCAAAGAGGAGTGGGACAAAATCCCTCCTGAGATGTGTGCAAACCTGGTGGCCAACTACAAGAAACGTCTGACCTCTGTGATTGCCAACAAGGGTTTTTAAACCAAGTACTAAGTCATGTTTTGCAGAGGGGTCAAATACTTATTTCCCTCATTAAAATGCAAATCAATTTATAACATTTTTGATGTGCGTTTTTCTGGATTTTTTTGTTGTTATTCTGTCTCTCACTGTTCAAATAAATCTACCATTAAAGTTATAGACTGATCATTTCTTTGTCAGTGGGTAAACATACAAAATCAGCAGGGGATCAAATACTTTTTTCCCTCACTGTATATATACATATATCTCTCTATATCTATCTATCTATCTCTCTCTCTATATATATATACATATCTCTCTCTCTCTCTCTCTCTCTCTATATATCGATATATATCTCTATCTTTATATCTCTCTATATGTATATCTATAGATATATCTATATCTACATCCATCTCTCTATATCTATCTCTCTCTCTCTATATATATATATACACATTCTCTCTCTCGCTATATATATATATATATATATATATATATATATATCTCTCTCTCTCTCTATATATATATATCTATATATATATCTGTCTATATCTCTCTCTCTCTCTCTCTCTCTATATATATATATCTCTATCTATATCTCTCTCTATATCTATCTCTCTCTCTCTCTCTATATATATATCTATATATACATATATCTCTCTATATCTATCTATCTATCTCTCTCTCTATATATATACATATCTCTCTCTCTCTCTCTCTCTATATATCGATATATATCTCTATCTTTATATCTCTCTATATGTATATCTATAGATATATCTATATCTACATCCATCTCTCTATATCTATCTCTCTCTCTCTATATATATATATACACATTCTCTCTCTCGCTATATATATATATATATATATATATATATATATATATATATATATATATATATATATATATATATATATATATATATATATATATATATATATCTCTGAAGTCTACCCACCCACAAAATCCAAGGTTATATGGTCTGAACTTTGATGCCTTACTCATACTATTGTGTAGTTTTGTGGGGGGTTTTTTTTTTTTACATTTATTTTTCATGTAGTAATTCTACAGTGTTTATTAGGGAGATAATAAATGCATGTGACCTGCACCTTTAATCCTTTTAAATTAATTTATATTAGTTTATATGCAAAGAGCAAATCAGCTTTTTGGTGATGTTAAGCTTATCCTTGTTGCGGACTTCAAATATTAGATACAATATCAGGGTTTTAAATAGAAATGTTAACTGTAAAACGTTTTTTGACACTTAAAAATACAGAGCATTTATTTCAATACAACAATCTTTTTTTCTTAAATGCCAAGAGTAATAATACACATTTGACTACACATAAAAAACACACTTGTATGTTTGCATGCACATGCAAATCTATCACACACGTGAAACACAGGTTAATCAGACAATATTGAGAGATGACACTCCATGACCAGCTGTATTTTATATTTCAGGAGCAAGTTTTTTTTTTTTTTTACAACTTGAAATAAAAGAGCAATGAAGGAGCAATGAGAAAGAGACGATGCACAGCTCAGTAGTTTCTTCTAAATGCAGCAATCTTTTTAAAGTAGCAAAGACATCATTTGAATTTCTCAGTAATATTGATGCAGCATAAAAAGTGAGATTACAGTACATCAGAACCCAATAAAACCCACATAACAGCCCAGTTCATAATCTGAATGTCATATACAAATAATCCAGGTGTCTTGACAAAACTGCTCTGGTGTTTGGGATCCTGTGACCGAACCGGACGTCAGTCTTATTTTACCTTCAGAATAAAGCCTTTGCAATTTTATACCATATGATTCATTTTCAGAGATTGAATGAATGAATGAATGAATGAGTGGAAGAATAAATAGACTGATACAGATCAATCACAGGTGATGACAAATAAACTGGAATCTAGTTCTTGGGCCCTTAAATTATTCTAGAACATAAAAATTTCAAATTTGAGATATGACATTTCAGTCAACAATTGTGCTGTTTACTTAATTAACTAAAACTTCAGGGGATCCTCTATTACGGACAAAAACAAACCACAACTTGAATAAGAGATGATTGGGGCCCTTAATATAACAGAACTACATTACACACATACATACAAAAAGCATGCAAAGTTAGCCAAATGTCCCATTCATGTAACCACCATAATAAACTGTAACCAGGGTTTGTCTGAATATTTTATTAACATACAGTGTATTTATGGTTTTACCATACCTCTGACTAATAATTTAAAAAATCACCATACACATTCACATTGAATAAATGCATACACACCAGACAGCTTCAAGTCCTTGCCATGAATTTTGCAGAGTGAAAACAAAAATCAAATGCCAAAAAATGCTACTGCATTACAACAAAGTATAGCACGTTTATTTATAATGTATTGAGTTTGAATCTCAATACACTGATTAAGTTCTTTAAAATCGAGTCCCTTCATTAAGATACTCATCACTCACTTAAGTTTTCAGCCCAGGATTGGGGGGAAGGGGTGTGTGTGTGTGAATATTTGTGCGATTAAGTGTAAATGTAGTGCAGTTTAATGCGTCACCAAGTAAAATATCTACACATACAGCTGCGTACACACTTGCTGGTATAGGAGCGTACGGGTACGGGCTGTTCAGTGTATTGAAAAGTTGAAGTCATCAAGTTGTTTCACCCTTAAATTAGGAATTTACTGAAAATATGAGTATGAGCACAATCATACAGCATTCCTCACATTATAGCATTCCACTTAAAGACTTGTATTAAACATAGAAAGAAATGCCATTATACTGCACAATAGCACCTCATGTAGCCTGATGGATGCTCAGTTAAGATAAACCACAAAGGCTAATTCTCTTCAGTTAATCGCAACATGCTGTTTTATTTCAGACATCTTTATGAAAGCAATTCGTAAGAGCAACGTTTAGAAAAGCCCTGTTATAGTTTTGGGCATGATGGGATGCTCTGTTTTATTTGTGAGCAGAACTTATCTGGTACCTCAGACCAGTTAGTTTATTTAAATGTTCTCAAAACCTGACTCAGCACAAAATGTGCCTCCTTTTGGATCACAGAATATGCAAAGACGAGCAGCTACCGGTAGCGTAAATTCTCTGTAGGCAATTCCAGCCTAAAAGCGGTTGATAGCACCTAAACCTAGTGTACGTCACATTAAGAGACATTCGAGAACTTGACGTTTGAACTCAATTCTCATCTCCAGTTGTAGTAAAGATAGAATGATATAAAGGTTAAGTTGGCAGTCAAGCTGGTGACCAAAAGACCCGGCCATATGGACCTGCCCAAAAAACCTGCATATAAAAAATTGGGATCAATGAGTCGACAAATTTGGACGGAACAAGCATTTGAGTTAATTGTCAGTAAAATAGAATTGGACCAGTTATTACAGCCACTAGGATTCAGCTCCAGGACTTGGTTCTTACCTTTCAGTTTGGATTTGCTGTCATTTTCGTTCCCTGTGGTTGTGTCCACATGGCAGTTGGATGACTCTGAAGAGCTGCTCATTTTGTTCTCTGCATGTTCAAAGACACTGCCTTCCTCAAACCGTGAACCCAAGTCTGAAATGACAAAATTGCACAACTTCAACATGGAAACAAGGATTTAACAAGCTACATTTAACAATTATTTTCTCCAATATAAGAAGGGGGGGTTCCCCGTTTTCTCAGTCATTTGGTCAACTGGCAATTCCCATCCACCAACCAGCTTCTTCCCATCTTACAACAGCTACCAACAGGGGAAAGTGAAGGATAACTATGCGCTTCCTCTAAGTCACGTGAAGCCAGCCAACCACATATTTTCAAATCGCTACACAGGGCAGAGTAGTACACTAAAGAAATTGCCAACTACCCTGTTCCACAGACAGTGCCGTGACAAAGTATTTGCCCCCAGTATTTGTGTAGCTCATACTAAACAGTTTTAGATCTTCAAATGAAATACAACATAAAACAAAGGCAAGTAGTACTGTGCCGAGCTTTTTTTTTCCATTTGGAATTATTGGTTCTCACTGTGGTCCTTTGGAATCCCAGAGACTTTGAAATAGCTTTTTAAACCTTCCCAGACTGATGTATTTCAATCACTTTCTTCCTCATCATTTCTGGAATTTCTTTCAACTTTGGCATAGTGTGTTACTGAGTAAGACCTTTTAACCAACTTCATGCTGTTGAAAAAGTTCTAAATAAGTGTTGATTTGATTGAACAGGGTTTGCAGTAATCAGACCTGGTTGCGTTTAGTTCAGCTGAACACCATTATGAATGCAGTTTCATAGATTTGGGGAGCAAATACATTTTCACATAGGTCCAGTTGGTATCGGATAATATTTTTGTTCAATAAATAACGATTTAAAAAATTTAGGTTGCCTATGTTTTATCTTAGATTTTGTCTTAATTTCTGAAACAGTTTAGTAGGAGATATACACAAAAACAGAAGAAATCAGGATACTTTTTCACACCACTGTAGATGGCCTCACAGATGCACATGATTGGCTAGAGTCACTGTGATTGACAGAGGAGAAAGGATATGCCATCCCTCCCACCCAGAGAGCACAACCAATTTTGCCCCCTTGGCTCCCAGCCACATATGACCATGGAACGGAATTAATTATTATTATAATTATTTTTTTAATCCAAACTCAAATCCATTCATACATCACACTCTTCTGGATGGAATAAAACAGCATAAGATGAAATACATTACATCCATGAGACATACTTTTTGTGAAAGGGGGATGCCTACTTTTTTTAATTTAAATATTCTCTTTTATATTGTGCTGACAAAAATTACACCATGCCTGTGTAGTAAAGAGACTTTTGAACATATATAAAAACACTACAATTGATTAGAATTCGAATTATTTCAATGGGTTAAGCAAATGTACTACAGCACTTAGCTCTTAAAAATAAGCTTCCTATAACAACTATAACGTCTATGTACCATGATTGTGTGAGGGGACGTGAGGAACATCAGGCATGACAGCTCTACTGTTGAAGTAGTTCAGTTCTGTCAAACATGGCGGCGGAGGTGAAAGACTCCTGGATTCTAGAGGAGGGGAGAAAAGCTGCAGCTTCTGCCCACTGATGTTGAGTCGCGCTGGACTGATAAGTGGCCGCCTCTGCCTGGCTGAGCTGGAGGAGGACGTGACCGAACCTGCCACAGACGGTGTGGGGGAGGGAGCAGGGGAAGAGGGACGACTTCCTGACTTCAGAGAGAAATAATCTAAACAAACCAAAAATAAAAATTGGGTCAAAACATTTTACAGTACCAATTTTCTACAGACAATGTATTTCATGTTGGTCATTTTCTTGCAATGCTCATAACTAGTCCATCACTGCTGGCTACCTGAAGGCGGAGAGTCTTTGCACTGTGATGACGGCCTACTCCCACTGAACAGGAACCCAGAGTCTACAGCCAAAATAAACAAAACATCAAACCAAATAAATCAACATAAATTTTCCACAGATACTGATCATGATGTGCTTCAATGCTTCGTTTGGGTTATTTTGAAAGAAACAGGAGCTCAACTGGCAAACATGCTCAATTTTTCTAGCATGACATGAATGCATGTTATTGTTTCTTTAGAGCCTGTAAAACCCTGGAACAAGATACATGAGACAAATGTAGTTCAAGAGCAAGCTGGTGTGTTAATGGAGAATGCAGCTCTTCAATGGGTCACCACAGCTGCATTAAGGCTGTGAAACCAATCTGCTCCAACACCTGGAGACTTGCAAATCAACACCAGAGCATGAATTCTCTCAGCATAGCGAGTAGTGGAGCAGAACCGTCTGAATACATCCATAATACCGTACAGACCTCGTGCAGCTAAAAGTGTTTGCACTACTCCCTTAATAAAAGGAAACATTGGTGCCATCCCAAACCTATATTTTATACCAACTCCTCCCAGATTCTTCCGTTGTGAGTGCTCATTCCAGAAATCTCTACCTCCACTCACAAAGGTGCCAGCAGTGCCTCAAACATATACTACAGCAGCCATGCAAAACCCCATCAACATGGCTGGAGACAGACTGGGGAGAGGCAGATGATGATAGAGAGGAAAAAGAAAAGAAAAAAGGCTTGTTAAGGGGGTTAAATCACCTTGTACATTGTCAAGGCAGTCTGAAATTAGATGAGCGATACAGAAACCTGTGGCTGGAAGTTATACTTCGACCAAACCACGTTTATACCAGTTAGCTCATAAATATATACCTTCACACTTCAAAAGGTATAACAAGTGCAATTTGGGTATGCTGACACTTTAGCTTCCTCCCGTACAGTTTTAATCATACTGGGTCATGAACAGGTAAATGTAATATTACTGTAACTAATTCTTGAGGTGAGTGAATTTTTGAGGGGTTTTTTTCCCTCTCTTTTTCCCCTGTATTCTGTATAATAGTATGTACTGTATTCACTTTATTACAGTGAGTTCATGTTAATTGACTGCATTTATTGTAGCTTTTTGTTGATCATCTATTATACTACATTTAGTTCCGGTGCAATTTATTTATTTATTTAAATTGGTGAAGCGGCATTCCAAGAGTGCTTATATTTCCCAATAAACGCACTATATCCACACTATATATTTGACTTAAAATATGAAACTTGTCAGATTGTAACGGAAGCACCTTTAATAGAAATGTACAACTCGATGTACAACGCAGCTAGCCAATATGCTGTAAATTGAGTATGGCTTCTTTGTAGGGCTGCACGATTATGGCCAATATGATAATCCCGATTATTTTGATCAATATTGAGATCTCGATTATTTATCACGATTATTAATTGATTTTAGTGACAACATATTTTTATTGCACTTTCACATTTATTAATTTTTCTCATGCCACAATATAACACAAGTAGGCATGAGAAAACTTGAGCTGGTCAATTATGACAGAATTTAGGAACATAGGGTGAGCCATGACAAATTAATTTACCTTCTAATAAACTAAATTTAATATTTTCAGTTAATCTTACAGACTGTATTCAAAAAACAACCGTTAACCTGTTCCACCTTGTAAACAAATACAATAAACATCAGTGTTCAGTGTTTGAAGTCTGCTCCTCTTAAATATATTTAAAGCTATAGACTATTAGACATTTTCCACGGCCATGGTTCTGGGCTGGAGTCAGTTCTCCATCCGCTCTGTCTATATTGTGTATATATCTGAATAATCTCTGAAAAATATCTGACTTCATTTACCCATCAGACGGGAAGCGCTTGTTTAATGGTGTTCATTACTGAAGCACGATCAGGATTTTTACAGCCGATACCGATCCAGATACCAATCTTTTTTTGTTTAAGCTTTAATCAGGAAGTCTATTATAAACAGTTAAATGTAAGATCTCTGCTCATGATCACTGTTAACTGAGTTAAAATAATAGCAGATACTGTTGAGATACTGTTGGTTAATTGATAAATAAACAAGCATAAAATATTTATTTTTAAATATCTTAAAAACAATAGAGACTCCTAATTAAAAGTAGACTAATACAAAAATTATCCATATTAGGAAAAAGGCTAATAGCTTTCTAAGGAAATAGCTTACTAAGCTTAATGTCAAATTGTTATTAAAATAATACAAAATGACGTCATCCCTGCGCCGCTCTATGGTGATTGGCTGTATGCGCTTGATTAGATTGCAAGCTGAGTTTTCTATGAGCGGAGGACGAACTTTAAACGTTAATATCGCAGTCGATCATGTTCAGTCAAAATCGTAATCGCGATCGATATACAATTAATTGTGCAGCTCTACTTCTTTGGTATCTATTTCCTCTAGCGGATCAAAAATAAGCAGAATTTTATTGCTTAATTAAAACCAAATTACAATCTAATTAAGAGATAACTGGGACTCTTAATACAGCGGACTCAACATTACATACAAAAGTTTTTTTCCTCCCTTACAAAAAGCACAGGTTCTGACATGTTCTTAATACCTTTAAAAAATAAAAATAAAAGTTGATTTGATGGCTCATTTTTCAAATGATTATTTCAAATGAATAAATAAGATTTGTATTAATAAGATTTAATGTCATTTTTGAATGATTTCACATTACTAATAATTAGCAAAAAAAAAACCCTGACTCCAACGATCCAACTCAAATAAATAATTACACCACTGCCAATTAAAGACCATACCAAACATGTCCTATCCAATCATGAATTAAAAGCTCCGTGAGCCAAAGTGCCAAACACTAGCTGCTGTTCGAACACACCTGCTTGGCCTGTTTCTGATTACAGGCGACTGCAGTTCACCACGCTCTCATCTGAGGATCCCAACATGAAACAAACCATACTCTATCCACTAAGGCATAACAATTATTTCAGTACCACTCCCTAGGAATAACTCTATCCCTGGATTTGAACGCCTTCAAAAAGTCTCAGTGAGCTACATGGCTTTCTTGCTCATGAGAAAGCGCAATCATTTGCAGTTGGGCAGAAAATTGCAAACAGAAGCCTTCAAACAGTGCAAGATGAAGAAAGAAGTTTCTCTTCAACAACATGCAACAACAGATTAAGTGACTTCCTGTAACCTGACACATGTTACCGATGGAAAAATCCTATTATGATAAAGGTAACCATTTTTCTCAACGTAGATGCTTTGGCAGATGGCAAAATTCCTGTTAGAGGTGCGGCCACACCTGAAGTGACGAGTGAAGCAAGTTCCCTGTTCCGTTGTAACAGGCATTGGCCCGTATCCTTCCCATCAGCCCTTCACAGGTTCTGCATGACAGCACATTCACAGATTCCTTTCACAGTTTGGCCCAGAGCCTGAGGCTCATATACATGCAGGACAAAAATCTCCTCTATGGACTACTTTCTGTCACATGCTCTCTGCTTCTGGTAATGAAAAAGAAATGCAGTTTCTCTAGCACAACAGATACTACTTTTATTTTATGACTGAGTAGGAACAACAAGCAAGTGCATGATATTAGTATCATTAGTACTATTTATTGGCTTAAATGCAATGCCACTTGGAGGAGGCACACGTTTTGACAAACTACAAGGCTAGTAAATAACCTATTATAATCAGTGTCATCAAGCTTAACTATTTTTGGTTTGTGTTTAAAAAAAATAAATAAAAAAATCCGCCCATTTTCTACTTGCTCTCTATTTTTCTTTCAGTCAACATGAAAGAAATGTAAAATGAAGCATGTAACATTTTATAACACGTTTCATGATAAGTTTTCATGCTAACGTCATTTCATGCAGCCGACATTTGTATTTAGAAAAATAAACAAATAAAATTAAATAAATAAACAAACAGATGATGGTGCTGGCAGGTACGATTACAACTCAAAGAAACAACTATCAGTCATTAAACAGCCAAACAAATTAGTTGAACAGATCCAAAATGATTAAATGGTGTTATATGGTGAAACATTTAGGACCTTTTTAAAAAACACAAAAAAAAGAACTCTGTATAACAGTTCTGCAGTTAAAAAATCTCCCATTTTAACATGTATTTCAAAACCCCAGACCACTAGTCTACTCTTACAACAGATTGACTCATGGTGGCCAACATGTAGTGCAGCTGACACTCAGGAGACACAAGAGCAGTGCACACAAACACAGGTCAACAAATAAATATTGATGAACACTAGTAGACTATTTATTAGGGGTATAAACGATGCATTGTGACAATGCATTGCAATGCAAAAATGTGACTATGTGCATCATGGGAACATACAAGTAAATCAGTAAATGCTGAGTAAATCAGCATTCTATTAATTATGCATCTAACGCAATTACATAGTTTGAACAACAGGGGTCCCAATCTGTGCAATCCATAGAGTTAAAATATATGGAGTGCACACTGGTCACATGATTGCATTATTTTGTGGGAGAGCCTGCACCTCTGCAGTCTACAGTGCCTGAGAGAGTGACCGTGGAAGTCTGCCATTTTAGCCGACTTTGGAGCTCTATTTCTGGTTAAAATGAAGTGCCCCAAGCACTGCTACAGAGCTCATTATGTTTCAATTGATCATTTTCCCCAGGTCAGAGACTGAGTTTATGCAACCATATTTTTGGGAGAATTTAGAAGTATATTTACGTTTAAGATATGGTGAACCCGTAGCAATTTTTCAGTCATTTAATGTTATACACACAAAAACTAACTGTTTTCCATTGTTTATGATTCAGAAATAAAAAAGGAGTCTTTTCAGTTATAGTTATTCTTCATTCAAATTTTCAAAATATTCTGAGAACCAAAAAATCGTATCCTGAAGCCAGTATCGTGAATCGAATCGTATTGTTACACCTCTACTGTTTATGAATATTAATGAACAGGGTCAAAACAGGCTGGAGAAGCAGAGAAAGGTAAACTATATTAAACAATTATTTATTAAGAACAATAATTAAAAATATTTCAGAATAAAAATCCCTTAAAATGCGTTTCATTAATAATACACTCAGGAATAATGCCTAAACACTGGAAAATAAGATATAGATATGAGATGAGAGAGAGAGAGAGAGAGAGAGAGAGAGAGAGAGAGAGGACACAAACAGAAGACAGTCTGACCTTGCCTGGCGAGCGATGGCATGGTGCCCAATGAAAGGGCTCTGTTGAGACGACCTGGCAGTGAGGAGGGCGATGCTCGACGGGTTTTCTGGCTTTGCTGGTGAGCAAGGAGCTGTGCCAGGTTGGGAGGAGGAGTGGGGATGAAAGCAGACGATCCAGACACCATCGGGGACTGACCACTGCAGTACATCCCAAAAGAACTGCCAGACAGATACCTGAAACAAACGAGCGGATGAGTACTGACGCCGTCTGTCACACGTCTTGGAATCAACACACGGATGGAATCCAAGTCAGGCATCCGAAAACGCATAACGGATCATTCATGTACAGGCATTTTATAAAAATGGCTCATAAAACTTGAAATCAGGACACTGAGAAAGTCAACTGTATATAGAGGGGCATGATTACGCCTCATCTTTACGCCAAAGCCCCTTTTAGATGTTCACATGCTTCACGATGATCGGCTCTCTGTCCGTTATGAAAACGTCAATCTTCAATATCAGCAAACTTCTTTGTAGGCTGTTTTCATACCTCATAAAAAGTGTCCAAGACAAAACTCAGAAAATACACACTTCCCATTTTACAGTGCTTTATTTATAACAGCAGTAAAACATACAAGAGTAGTGCTTAAGCAAAAAAAATGGAACAAATATTTATAACATGCTTCTTCACAATGTCTTGAAACACAAACACATAATAGAATAGTTAATAATTAAGAATAGAAAGAAAAGGGCACACGTTCATCTTGGGCATTTCTTCACATTACACGAAAACCACTTGAACGTTTATGTCTCAGTGACCAACTGTTTCACATCTTTTTTTTTGTCTATACACAGACCTAACTCTAAACGCTTCTGTCAATATTTCAATTTATTTTCAAATAGATGAAAAATAGCACCTCTACAGCAACTTCAACTCACCAATAAACCATTCAAAATAAAGGACACAACATTCAATTCCATTTTAAATTCAAATTTCCTGCACATTTTTCCCGTTTACCCAATAAAAGACTTTAGATTACAGAATTAACAACTGAAAAATTCATCTTTATTCCAATATATAGGTCATATGCTGTTTACTCGTCCACTAACAACCTGACAACTACCAAAATCAATACTGGTCATAAGTATTTGTGTCCATGTAAGCACACTCTGTCATTAAAGTAAAGTCTCAGTGTAATGTGTTATAATCACCAATTCCATATACTTATTTGGTTAGTCACCCAGATTATACTGATTATGGAAAAACGTTAATCATAACTAAGTGTGAGCGCAAAAATACAAATGGTTTACATACAATAACTACAAACCAGTCCGGCACAATATAACTATAAAAAATGTGGACCTAAATCACATTACTTGGTAGCAAAAGAGTAAAAACTTCACAATCATCAGTCATTCACTAAAGGCTTTAACAAGCTAAATGAAACATTTGGCTGTATTTCAAGTTCAATACAGAAAGGATGGAACTATTGAATGTGTAAAATGTCCATTCGTGTCTTACAGCTCTTAGACACGAGTAAGGAGTCACATTAACAACAATACAAGGACGTCAGAGTGTAATGTAGCAGTTATAAACTGAATACAATAAACAATACTTTCAGGACGCTTTTCTCACAAGGGCTGTATGAAGTAAGAGATTTTACAAATAATACCCATGTTATATTGATAATGTAATTATTATTGTAATTTCTCATGTATAAAGACTCACATATAAATATATATATATATATATATAAATAATGTTCACATGAAATATGAACAGGGAATAACGCGAACATCACCCCGGTCACAAATAGGAGTGTTACGCATTGAAATATTCATGGTATAGCAACCTAAACTAAAAATATCACGGTTTCATGGTATCACAGAATTAATCAAAAACACACAAGATTTATTCCGAATTCTTTGTACAAAAGTCTCTTTGGGCCCATTCACACCTGGCATTAACACGCATCCAGACTGGTCCGGTTGTAAGCGCACAGCACAGAGTACAGGTGTGAACGAATGTGGTCCAATGTGTTTTGGAAACTCATCGTAATCAAATTACTCAAATCACCTTTGGAAGTGAATCAAAAAACATGTGTAGTGTGAACGCAAATGGGTCACGATGGGTCCCACCAATAAAAGGACTAGATAATACATAATCATTGTGAGACTGTTTGGAAATCATGTTGAACTTTAGAGTTCTCCACTGCTAAGCTAATGATGAATGCCCCATGAATGATTCTCTGCCACCAAACTGCACTTCTACAGGGCGTCCTAAAAGTCTCCATACATAGGGGAATTAACATTTCTTTATAGCAAAATGTCTTCCATACTTAGTTTATTCATATTATAAATTTGTATCAGATAGCCTTTAGGAATGCTTTTGACAAAAGAAGACTGTATTGAAATCATTCTCAAGGCTGTCTCCTTCTGTCGAGCCACACACGATTTTAAGGAGATACTAGAGATCCTGATCCTTTCTGCTCTCTGGACCTGCCTGATCCGTTCAGATGCCCTACCTCTGAATGGAGCTCTCATCTACTCCAATTCCAGATGGACACACTCACTGTGGTTGCTGGGACTACGGTTGCTTCTAAGGCCAAACAGACTTCATATTAAACCATAATGAACTTTTCTTTAATTTTACATTATCCGTTGTTACCCAGACGAGGACGGGTTCCCTTCTGAGTCTGGTTCCTCTCAAGGTTTCTTCCTCTAAACATCTTAGGGAGTTTTTCCTTGCCACCGGCTTGCTCAATTGGGATAAATTCGCACATTTAAAATCTGTATACCGTGTTTATGTTTCAGTAAAGCTGCTTTGAGACAATGTCCATTGACAAGCCGTTGAGAAGGTTGCGATGGACTTTATCAAGAAACATGGCAAGCACATCACACACGCCGCTGTTGCCAAACTAATTCAAAAAGACTGGAAGTGTTGCAGACCAATCGAGAAGTGGACTTCCACAAACATCCAGTGATGAAGGCACAACCGATGTGGTGCTGGCAAATATAGTCCCCTATGCATGGAGACTTTTGGGACACCATGTAGTATGCACTTATAGCAATGTATGGGGTGTTGTAGGCACAACAGATGATTAGCATACAATGCGATTGAAACAGGTACATGAGATGGGACATTTCTGCCTAAAAACAAACGCAGTGGTAATCTTATTTGAGCATGACCTTTTCATAAACCTTTTACATCGTCAGTATTTATCAGTGTATAACCTGAAAGACGATGTGGCTGTGAGGAAAGGTTTGAGCCAAATCTAGCTAGATGTTTGTTTATTTCTGGTCAGCAACGCCATATTCTTCTGTGCGTTTGATAGCTGTCATGTATGATGATATGAGCAGCAATGGAGGCTGCATTGTTCATAAAGTACAAAGGCAACATGTTTATATCACTAGCGGATTACACAGCCAAATGGTTTTCGGAGCAGTCCACATCCCATGTACAGAGACATCGAGGGTATTGTAGCATGATTTATCAGAGGACAGATGGAGGGGTTGAGAAATTTTTTTGGGAAGTCGCAACCGGACACAAAAAAAAAGACAATAACCATTGGAGGTGGTAAGGAACTTGATTGAGGAAAAAAGTATTTTGAAATTAACAGTGCAATAACTGTCCATGACCAACTGTGAAACCATGACACCGTAACCTAGACACAATACAGTAGACAAGGATCTTAACACATCATGGAAAGACAGAAATGTTCATATTTCTGTTTACATTGGACCATTATCGTCACAGGAACATGCAACAAATACAGAGATACAAGAGAGACAGTAATGAAGAGGCTACACAACCTACAGCAATGGTACTTTCACACTTACAATTCTTCATTTACTTTTAATAAATGAAATGTCTAATACAGGGGTGTCCAATCTTATCCGGAAAGGGCCGGTGTGGGTGCAGGATTTCATTCTATCAAAGTAGAAGCCACACCTGAGTCTATTGGAAGCCAATCTCAACTGATTCAACAGATGGGATCAGGTGTGGCTCCTGCTTGGTTGGAATGAAAAGCTGCACCCACACCTCGTAAGATTGGACAGCCCTGGTCTAATACATTAATAAAATGGGCTGTTACATTATTATGAATTCCCTTAAAGGCATATCAGTTGTATTTCTCCAATGTACAATTAATATAAAATGAATTTCCTTTCAAATACCCTGATGTTAGACATAATATCCACCAATGATACATACTGTCTTAATGAAGTCAAGTCAAGAGAAGTCTGACAATATAGAGTCAGTGTTAAAAGGTTAGAATGTGGGGAATAACAGCAGTGACAGTACTGCTAACAAGAAAAGCAGACAGAGAGGGGGAAAAAAACAAAACATTTTTACCACAAAAACCCTAGTGTATGTTATTGGACGAGACGGCTATTTGTTTTCCCAACAGTAAGAAAACACTGAGGCAAATATCTGGTGGAAGCTCTACTTAATAATGAGCAACTCCTCTATTTTTTAAACAAACCCACCCACTTGGTTTTCTATTGGCTTGCAAGTTTGGGGCTCGTAAATTCACAGGTCAGAGTTCAACTAGATAAAACTGGAGTACCTCCTGGGTCCTTTCCCCTTCAGTGAATTGGCTTATCTGCCTGGAATTTTATTCACGTTTGGTATATCTGCTTTTGCTGAGGTGTCTCCGGTATCTCTGCGGCATGGGGTCAAAAATCATAGCAGCTATGGCTAAATCGTAGATTTTGGCCATCTGCAATTATCAAAACCATATACGTAAAATGCTGAATTTACACTTAATTTCATCCAAAGCCACTGATGTGTAAGAAGCACAAAACTGAAGTTAATACTTTAAGAGTCTTGCTCAGGGTTTAAGGACTGTGACCTGACATCAGCGCTTTGGCAGTACTGGGATTTAAATGCAGATCCTTCCAGTCCTTGTAGCAAAATTTCATTTGTTCAGTGGAGGAAAAAAAAAAAAAAAGTCAATGAAGCACCTAATACTGGGCAACAATGCCTTTGAGGATTTTCTATTCCTCGTGAAATACATGAAGATTCACTCAGATATTTAAACAACAAACATATATGCAGTCCTTTTACCAAAGTCAAAAAAACATTATAGTTGGACGTCACTAGTTCAAACACACACACACACAAAAGCTGAGATGTCCATCAAAAACAGGGACACTGTCTGGGATGTTCTGCCACTTCCTTGGTTATAGCAGAGCTGCTAATGCTAATTGCTAAACTGTTTTAATTGCTTTTATTTGGTCCTCATTACCTCAGCTTCCCCACTGGTTGGGATGATTCAGAAATTCATACAGATCTGTTTTCAGGTCACCTTACGCAGGAAAACCCTCGTCATCATAAAGTTTATAGTTTAACTAGAATAAAAACACCAACTCCAGTTTCAAGTAAAAGTCAGATAGTGTTTTGAGACTAAATTACCAGCATCTTGAATATAGCTTTTTTCCTGCACACAGCAAGACAAGATACACACTAACAAAATAATTAAATGCATGCAATGATTAGTAATGTTTAGTGAAAATTCTGTATTAGTAGTGCAGTATTTTTCAAACCACTAGAAGATAAACTGACCAGCTTTCAATGAGCTTAAGCTTCAAATAAATATCAACTTTGTTCCATCAAAAATAAGTACCATATTTTCTGGACCAAAGACTTTTTTTTAACATTTAGCAAAAATATATATACAGTACGATCCAACAACGTATATAATTTTTTGCATCATCATAACGTTTTTAAAATAGAAGACATTTTTCATGAGGGTAATCAACGCTCATTAGCCTGTTAACATGGTGCTAGCTCAGAGAATCCAATAGCTGTGCTAGTGAAAACGAGCAGCATCATCGTTGTAGTGTTGAAACATACAAAATCTGTTTATAAAGTAAATATTAAAACTTGTTATAGATCACTTCTTTATAATAAAAAATGTAGTTATAGACATATTTTCCAGGCCTGAAAGAGATTAAATAATTATAAATAACAAATATATGTGTAGTAAAAGCTTTAGCTCAGGAAACAATACGCCAGTGAAGGACGGCAAGAATAAATACACCGAAAACAAACTGGGTGTACAAGTAGGGAAGTGCCATTTTAGTACACACATGCAGAATGTAGTATAAAATGGCAAGTGTATTAATAATCTGGAAAACATGGTCAATTTGGACACATTATAGTGATCCTGATATCTGTTTTTGCTCTAGATAGAACTTTGTCATATATTTGACACGAAAATGATTTTATGTTTAGCAAAAGGACTCTATTTTAATCGGATCTTCAAGGTCTTCTGTTGAGGTCACCCTCTAACACCTACCGCATTTAAAACCCCAACAGGATGACCACGTTTGGCTTCTGGGAGAACCTTTACTCACCGGTTCACACTGATGTTTTCCTAAAGCTACAAGATGCAAAATGACGACAGCCACAAGACGGTACTGATGGTTGCAAACATAGAGCAGGTTTACATCCATGGAGGAGAAAAGATGAGGATTACAAATGCAGTACTCCAAACAGAAGTCCTACACTGCAACCTGCACAACTATTCCTTATAAATGGCTTAGTGAAGTGTCACTGTTCGGATTCTGACCTGCGGCCTCTGGCTCTTCTCTGACCCGTGGGCTTGCGTGTGGCCACGGCTGCGGCGAATCCGACCAAGCAGCACAAGGAGGTAGCGCCGAGCTTGATTGCGCCCAGCCAGTCGGGGGTGTCCGTCTTCAGGTAGAACTCAACAGAGTACAGGCATAACACGAGGAGCCAAAGGAAAGAAGCGAAGGCGTCAATTCTCCTTAACCTTCAGCAGAAAAGAAAGGAGGAGATGCAATAAAGGTACAATACAAAAACAACATGACACACTGTGGTGAAAAAAAAATGAAAGTGCTCTTCACCTGACAGGCCCTGCCATTAGGACGCCAGTGATGCAGGTCAAAAGGCCGACGGAAGCTACGGCCATCTGATGGTTGCTTCCAGATTCCCAGATCAGCTTCACGTTCTCTACAGCCTCTTCTGAAAGAAGGCCCACCAGATCGCTCCACATCTGCCCACTTCCGGTGCTGTCATTGACCTTGGCTTCGGTGTTATTTTGGAGAGTGTGTTTGGGTGGTGCGACTCCTCCCTTCAGGATGTGAGAGCCATCAGAGGGGGAGGATAAGTCTCCAGATCCATAAACGGCCAGGGTGACCAGGAAAGCACAAGCGAGGAAAGCCAGGGCTCGCAGCATTATGAGCCAGGCAGGAGTGGAGACTGTGTAGGAGCTCTGTACCAAACAGACATGGAACTCATGAGCTGGTATGTACACTGCTGGAATGTTTATGCCTCAAGTCTGAGCGACTAAATGGGGGTTTTGTATCTTTGGATATCACATATACTCATGTAACTGTGCTACAAATTAAGCGAAACAAGTTGTGGTAACCACGAACTATAACTATTTATATGGGATAAATAAGAAATTGATCAGTAAGCTAAAACACAATTCACGACTGTTCGTCGCGTATGGATAGGTAACTCGGGGCACAAGGCGGGGGACACATCCTGTTCGGGATGCCAACCCATTGCAGGGCACAAATGCACACATTCACACACTATGGACAATTTGGAAACAACAAATCAGCCTACAACACGCATCTTTGGACTAGGGGAGGAAACCGGAGTACCCGGAGGAAATGCCCAAAGCATGTGGAGAACATGCAAACTCCGTGCACACAGAGGGATTCAAACTCCCAACCCCGGAGGTGCGAGGCAATCATACTAACCACTAAGCCACCGTACCTACCTCCAAGTAAGAATAGTACCAGTACAAATAATAAAGTAGTTTTTAAGAATAAAAAATAATAAGGATTTTAAAGTAAAGCGAATAAATAATAATAAGGATTTTAAAGTAAAGCGAATAAATAGTGAATAGTTACACTGAACGCCACACATGCTGAACACTGAGTACTGCACTGACCGTTACGAAGGCTTTGTCTGCATCTCTGCTGCGCCTGAGCTGGTGGTTAAGGAGCAGAGCCCTCAGCTGCCGGTTCTGGTGCTTGATGTAGTACTCCACTGCAGTCTGACACGGCCTGCACAACTTGTACGTCTGCTCAAGATGATGCTTGTACACCTCAATCTCTTCATCGTAATTGTCCTTCACACACACAAAAAAAAAACACGAAAGTTGTTTTTGGATTCAGACATGCTCAAAACCATAAAGTAGTTCACGCCATAAATAAATAAATAATACGAAAGACTATTTCAGATAAGAGTTAACCAGCGTTGATGGCTGACTCAGAATAGAAATAACTGAGCGTCAGTTTCAGGTAGGAGATTCTTATCAAACGCTCTGATTGATGAATCTATGCTAGAGTGAAAATCGGAACAATCAGGAGGGTAGGTGGGAAACTCAGAAATAATAAATCTTATTGACAGCATGTTTTTCCAACTAACAAAGGCAGTAACAAAGAGAGAAACTGAAACGTCTAAGGCACAATTTTGCACTCTAAGCTCTAAATCACCCAAGAGGGAGATATAGAGTACAAGTTTTAAATAAATTCATCTTTTCAAAATTTTGGTCAACATCATATACATCACTATAAGGGTCTATTAATGTTTTGATGAAAATGTAAACTATGAAGAGGAAAAGCAGAAGTTTGTCAGTCTTATAAGATTTTCTCTAACGTAGTTAAGAGTTGATGGATGTCTCGGGTCAGGTGTAATCCAATCACGATTAAGTAGAGGTCCTTTCCTCTCACTCTCTCACACACGAGAATTCACCTCGGAAAGAGTGATGAGGCAATCAACACTGACAAGACCAAGTACAAGTTCAGAATTTCTGGGAAAATTTTCAAAGGGCTCATTTGTCAACATAAGCTGATACATTTCTGGAAAGGAGGAAGACATTTTAATGACTATATTTTATCGTGAAACGCGTTGACACCATCTGAGGCGTCTGATTTAAGACTTTAGCAGAGTGAAGCGATGACAGGAGGAAGAGCTTAAATTCAACAAAAGAATCTACCGTTGGAGACGCTAACCAATCATGTCCCAGGAATGTGTTGGACACCAGGCCAGAAAAAGCTCCAGTGTGCTGCAGTCACATGTTTTGGTTGCCTGGAAACTGGTTGCCTAATTGACAAGGCTATAAAATGGTAACTAACCTAATACCGTAAAACGTATGGCTAGCTAGCTAGTTAGTTAGTTGGTGAAGTGCATTAATACAGACTAAAAGAAAAAGATAAGTATATAAAATCCAGGACAGGAGTGGACAGCGCAGCCATCGACCTCATCCTCTCCCGATAAAGTATTTGATGTAGCACATTGTGTTTGTGACCTCTAAGAAGTTGTCAATGGGGAACATTTTAGCTATGACCTACCATGAGGTTTTGGTTTTCAAAAGCTAGTAGGAAGTATTTGCTCCCTCTGCTTGTTGAACCTACTTGTCAGCTGGGCAAATATGAATAATAATTTATTTTTTTTAAACTGAGAGAATCTGCTGGTCCCAGGCGGCCAGGCTAGTAATTTCTCCAACCCTGCATCCAATAATTGGCAAGCAGCCATGTAATTGAGAAAAACTTCATTTTTTGTTCTGCACAGATCTTTTTTTTTTTTAATTAACTTTTAATTTCACTGCAGGTTATATATTGTATATAATTGTGTACGGGACAAATCAAAATCATGAATTTTAATAAAAATGCATTACTTGCCTTTGTAGTGATAATGAGTATTAATCACATATACATTATAGCACAGTGAAACTGTTTTCTTCGCATATCCCAGCACGTGAGGAAGCTGGGGTCAGAGCACAGGGTCAATCATGATACAGCGCCCCTGGAGCAGAGAGGGTTAAGGGCCTTGCCCAACAGTGGCAGCTTGGCAGTGCTGGGGCTTGAACCCCCCACCTTCTGATCAGTAACCCAGAGCCTTAACCACCAAGCCACCACTGCCCCACTGCACTCTGTTGGTCTAATTGGAAAACGCCCACCAATTTCTACTAGTATATTACCAAAACTAAGGGGGCTTTCACACTGGCAGTTTAGTCTGAAACAGAGCACGGTTTGCGGTTCAGGGAGTAAAGTATCCTGCGCGTGCATTTTAGCCGATGATGACATCATTAGTTTCCACAACACATGTGAACCATGAGTGACAGGGGATTTTGTGGGAACCCGAAGGGGTTTTTTTTTAAACCCTTTTTTTTTTAAACCCCAAAATTTAAAAAAATAAATAATTTCAGATATGGAGTCGGGAGATCTAACTACAGTCACAGCTCAGGTTTCGTATTAATTATACGCCGGGGGCACTGCTTCTATCTCAGGCATGCACTCTATACTGCATGGTTGCACATGGTCTCCCTTTAAAACATCTGTTCATTAGTGGTGAATTCATTAATCAGTGATGAAACTCTATACTGAGTTGAAAGCTTTTATACCTAATAATCTCTTTACCTCCCTCTCTCCTTCTGTCGAGCCACACATGATTTTATGGAGATGCCAGTGTTCCTGACCCTTTCTGCTCTCCGGACCTGCCTGATCCATCCTGATGCCCTACCTCTGGATGGAGCTCTGATCAACTGGAAGCTACAGCCTGGAGATTGCTTAGGATGGTACTGCTTGGACTGCAATTACCACATGCAGCTTTGCACTCAGATCTCCTTTGGTGAACAGTGGACTAGTTCAACAAACAGAATTCATGTTAAAACCATAATGAACTTTCTTTTACTTTCACACTATCCGTCGTTACCCAGATGAGGACGGGTTCCCTTCCGAGTCTGGTTGCTCTCAAGGTTTCTTCCTCATTTCATCTTAGGGAGTTTTTCCTTGCCACCGTCGCTTGCTCATTATGGATAAATTCACACACTTAAAATCTGTATCCTGTGTTGATATGTTTCTGTAAAGCTGCTTTGAGACAATGTCCATTGTTAAAAGCGCTACACAAATAAAACTGAATTGAAAAAAGTATATCCGAGACCTCCTTTCACCATATTGAACATCACATCCTGGTTTTAATTTAATAAAACAAATGTTAAAAATCCAAACCTACCTCTTCTCTCGGAGTGAATGAAGCCAGCTGCTTAATCTTCACTGTCTGGTTGTTGTTGCATTTCTTGCACAGCAGCATTTGGCAGTTTACCCACTGCAGAGTCTTGGGGGCTTCAGACACAGGAAGGCCAGCTGACACTCCGTGGTTGAGATGCTCCATATATTGCGCAGGGATTGGTTTGTTATAATCACCATTCTACAGATTTTTTTAAAAAAATGATAGAAACAGGAAAAAAATGACAGTACAGTTCAGGACCGCATTAACAAGTCATGTGCATCCATAATTGTTTTTTGAATAAGACGTTACCGCTTGGAAGCCATTGTACTGCTCGCAGTAAGGACAGTCCCAGCAGTTCCTGTTTCCATATGGAACCTCAGTGTCCTGATTACAGAACCAACAATTTACATTCACATGTGTTGGTTTCTTCCTAAAAAAAAGAAAAAACAAAACAATAACAATAAAAAAATGAAGGGAAGTATTTGGGACTATTAATGTATTTACACACAATGTTAATTATATGATAACGGAAAGATATTGACTTCTTTTTTTGTTTTAACACAGATTTAATACAACTGATGGATGACAACGCAAGACAAATCCACTCCTCTAAATGCATACATATTTGCTCCTATTTACCATGAATAGGTTTTGCATATAAATTACATGAACAGTACATACTGACACTATTGTTAAATTGTTGTAAAAATAGTCATTAACTGTTATATGTATTAAATGTACATATTTAAGGCAAGACGCTACATGTAGAACCTTTGGTAGAAATTTTGGTCACTTCAAAATTCAAAACGTTTCAGATTTTTTGGGGATAAATTACATCTGTAAAATGTTCTCTTAAACTGTAGCAACTGCAAAAAAATAATAAAATTTTTTGTCCATTCTCAACCACCAAATTATCTGAAGCTCCGCCCACTTGACACAATCACCTCCAGTGCATTCCAACTGGCCTACTATCTGTCCTAAACGGTATCCAAGATTAGATGTAGTGTGTCCCAAATCGCAGTATGTTGAAACGAGTATCGCAGAGGTACCCGGATGGTCTACTATTTCCGGTAGATTTTCGAAGTGTGGATCCGTGGACACTTCTTCAGCTAATATTTCCCACAACTCCTTTCGCGAGGGAATAGGAGGAGTTTTGGGACGGTTTGCTTCGCCGAATTCAAGGATGCATTTTAGAGAGGTGTAAATATAAATCAAGGGAATTATAAATTCAATTATATAGTATAAATTATGAAGAAAAGCTGAATTGCAACGAGGAGTCTGTTTACAGTGGCACCGTGTGTAACTAGGCAACAATGCTCTCTTCTTTTACATGACGTGTTGGTATATCCCAGTACTTGCATACTCTTTTGCTACACACTCAAAAGTATGTGTGTTTTCTTTCACCATAAAAGAGTACATACTTTTAGTGCATGGTATAAGTAGGCGAATTGGGACACAGGTCCATGTCAAATCCCTTAAAGTTACATGTATGTGTCATTATGAGACACAAGTCGATTTCCATTATAAACCACTCTAATTAAACCATATTTTAAAAAATCTCAGTTTCTAGATCCATGCATTCACGAGATGTTCATTCCTGTCCCAAATTTGACTGATATTACAGAGGAATTTCATCAAAATGATGATATATTTTAGAGTTTAGACTGAAAAATGGCACACATTTAATAACAGCGCATGTTTGGGGTTTTTTTTCTTGAATCAATAAAGAAATTATTTTTCTAACAAATTTTGACAAAGTTTAATTTTCACTTTAATTCTAACATCCAAAGACTAGATTTTTGGTTTTATTATTAAGTATGCAAATAGCTGCATATTTAATTAGATAAAGCCTGAATAAAATTTGCAGGAATAAACGTAACGTATCAACAATCAGCTGGAAAACACTGACTGTGATATCTATTGGGTTTGTTTGTTTGTTTGTTTGTTTTAATAATCCTATTCACCTGTAGTGTCAACACAAAATATTCATTTTTATAGACTCCAGAAGGAATAAAAACGGCTGGTTTATAAACGGTTCTGAGACATGTGTGAGTTTTTGAAGAAGAAAATAAAAATAGAGAAATATATAGTTTTGAAACTGCTAACGGTAACTAAGCTAGCCGGTATTACCGCTTTACATGTAAATTTCTCGATTACAGAGGCGATAAAATGTACAAAACTTAAAAAGACGCTTTATCTATAAATAATTTTGTATTATTAACAAGGAGAGAAAACAATAATTTGAGGAGAAATGCTAAAGTGTTTATATGTTTCAAGCTCGTGCACCGGGCCTGAACGTGTGAAACAGCGCGCGCGTGTGACACCATGGTACCTGTTCGTGATTTTGTAAACGAGCGCGCCGCCGGTAAGACAAGCCGCGGCCCCGACCCCGCCGTACAGCAGCTGCGGATACTGCACCAACATCTGGTTCACCAACTCCATTGCAAAATACGCTTTAGTGTACTTAACCGTGATCTTTTCCCCCCCTAGCTACACATCAGTGCGTGCACGCGCCAACAGAAGCGTGTGTCGATCAAATATATGATCACTTCCGGGTTATGAATTACGTGTCAAAATAAAAGTCCGCCATAGCTTTTGCGAGCCAATGGTTGTATATAGGTCAAGGACAAAACGGCTGTTTTATCAGAAGGTTGTTCGTCTTACATAAAAGTATTATAATGAATACATATTGCATGATAACATTGCAATGTCGGTCATCTGTGGTTTTATAAAGCTATTACAGAAAGAAAATTATAATATTAAAGATTCTGACCTTCTAAAGTGTAAACCTGTCATATTAACGATTGACAATGATAATGCAGTTCTAACACAAAACAAGAAAAATGCAACAAAGGAAGTCAAAAGTAAAAGCAGAAATTAGTTTAGTGGTATATTTCAATAATATAGTATTGTATTACGTTATGGTATAACATTATACACGATATGGCCAAAAGTATGTGGACATCTGACCTTCACACCCATATGTGGTTCTTCCCCAAACTGTTGCCACAACAGATGCCTTTGTGTGCTGTAGCATTACAATTTCCCTTCCCCGGAACTAAGAGGCCAAACCTGTTCCAGCATGACAATGTCCTTGTGCTCAAATCAAGCTCCATGAAGACATTGTTTGGCAAGGTTGGAGTGGAAGAACTCGTGTGCACAGAGACCTGACCTCACCCACAGTGTTACTGTCTGTGTAAGTTTTACATGTTCTTCCCCTATCTGTGTGGGCTTCCTCTGAGGTTCTCCGGTTCCCTTACAAGAACATACTAATAGGCTACTGTAATTTACACCCAAGTATGAATGTGTGTGTGAATGTTTGTGTTCACAGCGCCCTGTGTGGAACTGGTGGCACCTCATAGCGGCAACCTCATAGTGTTCCCGGGATAGGCTCCAGATCCACCAAAATACAGCGGTTACTTAATGAATATTATAGGTTACATTTTTCATTCCTTTGTTGGTTTGAAAACACATTCATCTTTGATCTGTCCATACATAGTCCATAAGTCATTGGTTGTGTTCCAGTATTAACAGATTGATGAAGAAATTTATGGATATTTACTGAGCACCCTAAAGAGTTATTCGGTCTGAGGAAAACCTTGAAGATTGTCTGTTTAAAAATATATATAGAACTGTTAACCATGTAAAGAATGCTTTTTATGAGTGTACAGTGGTTGTCCTGAATGAGAAGTGTCAGGCTCCTGTGTCACACTGCACCATTTACTTTCTCTTTCAACACTGATTCAGCTCATCACCAAATTTCTACAGCCTTCATATAAATAATTAGTTCTAATAGCAGAGGGAAAACAAATCTTTAAAAGACTCTCAGCCTTCCACGGTGTGAATTTGATACTCCTAACCTAAAAGGTAAATAATGTTGTAAAAGAAAGGATGCGTTACTTGAAACGTTACATACTAAATACATAATTCCACTGCATTTTCATTGGCACCATGCAAACAATTCTTGGTGAAATAAGGTAATTTAAACAGGAGGTATTTCTGAACGATGATGCTCTATGAGGGCTTTATCATGTAATGTGAAGATTTGTTACAGATGTATGAGGTCCTAATTCAAATTTGCAGATTAAAAATGATCACACACATTGAATATAAATGATCGATATTAGTTTATAACCATCTACGTGGACACATCTTGTGCCAACAAAGTTCATGCATTTATAGTTAAATTAATGCAAACGCTAAATTGGGGGGAAAAAAAAAAAAAATTTGAATGAGTAGTTCCAGGGGCCTATTCCAGACCATCAGCTTTGCAATTCAAAACCATTTACAGAGAAAGCTTTATGCTGATAACTATATCAAGGCTGTTGTGTATGCTGGTCAAGGACACTATAGTGCAGAATAGAAATTATATGCTGTCCTAACATTGACTTTGAAAGTAAAAACGATCACAAATGTTTCAAACACAACTAAAAGAAAATTATTTCTGTTCAGCAATCATTTTATTGAACCACTGTGTACGCATTTTCCGTTTTCTGTAAAATACCAACTTACCATCACAAACAGAACAGTAAATAGACATTAACAACCAAGATCACTACATGATGAACATGAACAAAACTACTGCAACATCGCAGTTATACAGTATGTGCCAAAGAGCTCTCCTTCATGTATCAGCATCCTTCCCATTCAGTATAACAGGATCCAATGCAGAGTTCAGCTTCAGCGTCTTTGGCTAGGTAACATAACAGACTGGACAGAACCATGAATGAAATTAAAAACTACAACAAAAAAATAAAATAAGAATAATTTAGTTAACTTAATATCACTTTGTGCTTTAGGATGACCTCTTTCTGTACAGTGATGCAATATTAACACTTGGCTCTAAACCATACACGTGTACCATATTAATATCTCACAGAGCAGTTAAATTAAAAAGTGTCAGTCAGGCTGTGGGATAAACGTAAAATCGAAATTGTTACATCTAGTAGAATGTATATATCCAAATAAAAATATAAAAAAGCTCCCCCCCCCCTTTAAAGTCTTTGGATTCTGACGAAGAACCTGCATCCTACTGTATCCTCAGGCAAACAACAGGTCTCGCAACAGGTTTTATTTTCTCCAACTTTAATTGCAGGTCCAAAAGTCTCTTTGTGCAAGTTATACTGGGCTTTATTTGGAGGGTTGTCCCAGCAGGTAGACAATGAACTCGTAGGTGGAGAGCACTATAGCGGTGTTGGGAATTTGCCTAATGAGCTGTGGAATGAGTCCTCTATAAAAAGCAGCATAGCCCTCCTCCACTGCCACCAGGCGGGCCGTTTGGAAAAAGTATTTATATTTGCTGCCTTCTTCTCTCAGCCTTGTCCGAATGACCTCTGAGGGGAGACAAGAAAAAGACAGTGTCAGATCACAGCAGAAAAGCACTGATGCATTACAACAACAAAAATTGCTGAATGTAGGAAGTGTGATAAGAGACAGTACAGTAACAAAGCACAAGGGTCACTTGCAAGTCAGCATACTAAGCACCATATATTCCGCATTGTTGAAATGACCCTTATGCTGTATAAAAAAATATGCCCATTTTGTCAGTGCTTGTTAGCTGTGCGATTCTTTTACAGACAGAAATTTAGGAGAGTCCCATACCATGTGGATATGCTATGCAGGAGGCACAGCCTTTGGCAAAAGCAGCTGCTAACATAAGGCTCAGGAAGTCCGAGGCTCTTTTTTCTCCGTCGCTGTTGGCAGACATGAGTTGACTCTCTGCTAGGCGCTTCTTCAGTGTCTCGTAGATGAGGAAGCAGATCATGGTCTCAGAGATTCCAGCATACGACGCAGTGAGGCCCCGGTAAAAGCCTCGTACACCTTCGGTCCTGTATACATAGCGTGCACACTGCAATGCGTTCATCTTCTTCTCTCCTCGCACCCTGAAAGAAAAGCAGTTCATTAGGAAATTCTCTACAGGACCATTTTAAACTAGATTAAGAACCTATAATGGAGGTTTGGACTGTGTGATGCAGCTAACTGTGAAATGGGCTGCAGTTCCCGAATGACTTATAGTATTCAAGTTGACTAGATTAGGTGTAGCAGAGGGGGAAATTTTGCCTTGTTGGTTTTTTTTTTTCCCCCCTGATTGTACATTAGTTTTGCAACGTTTAGGGGGCGTATAGTAGGTAAGGCTTTTCATTACAGGACTATATTTAGAACATTTATATATTTATTTTTAAAAATAAATAAATAAATAAATTTAAAAAAAAAAAAAAAGGTTTCTGTTCTCTTGTGACCCACAAGGCTGCACTGGTCCATGCAGGCATAAATATAACTCGAGCTATTTAAGCTGGCACAGTGAGATGGATATTTATACTGCAGGCCTTCAAGGTCACATGCTCATTACTGCGACAGTCAAATAACAGCAGGATCCTGTTTAATGACTTCTATACACCCTCGAAAAGCGCACGTAACACATGCACGGATTAAAGTGCCAAGCAGTATAATGGGTACAGCCTGTCCTACAAATGTCTGGTGAAGAATTGGAGAAAATCAACCTACTTCTTTTCAAGCTGCATTCTAGTTTTGACCATCCAGATGGGGTTCATCAAGGAGTTTGTTACAAACGCTGGAAAAGAAAAAAATAAAAATAAAAATGAAAACCTTAAACACACAATGACAATAAATAAAATGGACTACTCTTCCCCTAAATAGAAATTCATTAAATAAAGAAACACTTATTTCTTACTAGTCCCCAGTAAGAAATAAGCTGGAGGCTGCAAACTATCTAATAATTAAAATAAGGAAATGAATGCAAGCCTGTTTAACTGGTAGCACTGCATTGATTAACACTTTTACCTGTACGCTTGAATGGTGTTCAATAAAATATGAGAGTTTATTAAACAGACAAAAAAATAATACTGTGTCTGAAATCTGCTGCATATACTGTCTATTTTTCATTACTTTAACACATGTGCAACCTTGTATACCTGAAATCTCATGCAATTAACATTAATCGGCACATGGGGTTAAAACTGCAAATGGGAGTATATCCAGAGATCAGATTATATTCGGTTTAACACAATGGCGACACCTAGTGATTAACCAATAAACTTTCATAATAACAGGCAAACTATCGTTGCTAATAATTCATAGATAGTGGCAGCTATAGTTTGGACCCCCTTAAGTGTACCAACTCGGAGTGTCTCACCTGCAAACCCGGCTGAAGACATGTGCACTGCTCCACTGTTGGGCACAAAGATGCCATTGAAGGTGTCTTTTGACTTGGAGTAGGCTGCAAAATATATTGCCCTGAAAAACATAGTGGGGGGGGGGACAAAAAAAACACATTTCAGATAAAGCAAGGGGAACACAACATCCATGCACTCTGTGTTACAGCCCGCATAGCTAAAGAGCTCTTTTCATTATAAAAAGAAAGGCTGCTGAATGCCTGCCAAGTTCATTCACACAGACTTCAATGTCTGCAGTGTTCCGAACTGGTTGTTTTCTTTCCTGCTCTTCGAAAAGAAGCCAAGATGGATCGCTGCTACTGGAGGAACAAGCAGCTGGAGATTGAGTCCTCTATTCACAATTATCACTGAGGTTCTGTGGTTTGGTTATCAATAGAGCAAAAAATAAATAAATACCCTCAGTATCTGAGTGTTTGTTTATTTACCCATGTTTCATATTAGCAAGAAGTTACAAGTTTGCACTATTAATAGTTAATACACATGTCCTTAACTGACCGCTTTGCAGCAAAAAATGCCTTCCTGCAATTACATTTTATTTATTTATCTTCAAATGAAAAAAATAATTCATGTTAAACATTACTTGCTAGTGCACACACTTAATTTTCAGATTGTCCTGTTACTTATATATAGCTCTATAAATGAATTAGAACAAAGCCATTTAACACTACAGGACAAGCTTATACTGTACTATGTTCAGTTAGTTAGAACTGGATTTACTTTTTACCTTGATGGTGCAACTCCAACTAGATTTGGACCCAGTCCTCGGAACAGCGAACTTGGTCCTTCTTTTTCCAAAATTGACCTGGTCGAGCAAAAAAAAAACAACAAAAAAAACAAGGACATACTTAAGAAAACTAAGAGCACACAACCCCGGTTCCGTGAGATCAGATGACACGGACAGGTCAATGTTTGGAATTTAGTGAATGTAACTGCAGATTATTCATGGTTTGGTAGAAACAGTACTACTTGGCACTCAGCACTTTTTCATTGCAAACTCATTTCATGGTTGATCCCATTGTCAGTAAAAGTTAATCATCTAGTCCTTGAGTAAACATGAACTCTGTAAATCCTTGTTCAATACGTAATCATTGTAGATCTAAATCTTTACAGGCCACCATATGCATGTGTCCACACCATGCCTTGTATTAATCCAAGTTAATAGCTTGAAATTCAATATTGCTGAGGGCAGTGTAATGAGGCAGGATGTTTGAACGGTGCTTCTTGGAAAACCTCTATTTAATTACATTGAGAAGTTAATGGCTGAACGAGAACGGGAAACGTTTTAACGTGGCCAGGTTCAAAACCCCCACCCCATGCACACCATGGTTCACAACTCTCAACACTCCAACTCCAAATGCATCTGGTCCAGCACCCTGTAAGTACATCAGATGTACTGAGAGCAACAAAACCTCTAAACTCTGAATGGCCTCCAAGAATAGGATTACTAATCCATATTATAGCGTACAGATGAGAAACTGACAGAAAAACAAGAATGTTAGCATTTTAGTAAACAAACCCTGTAAGTAATTCATCTGGCTGAACAATGAAATCTTGACAAAGCCCATTACAAATACCTCACACCCGATGTTCCCCATGAATCACATTTTACCCAGAACACTATCAAACTTAAACAGGGAACAAAACACAAGGAAGCCAAATTCATCATCTAATAACACAGCCTGTTTCCTGGAATTGGAAGACCAAAAAAAAAAAAAATTTTTATTAATTAAATTAATAAAATAAAACATAAGGCACAACTAGATAAGGCACAATACGCAGGAAAGGAAATCAGACGTCCTGAACTCAGGCAGAAGAAGCCTGTGCTGGCTAGGAGTAATATGATCCACAGCAGAGATACCATGTGACTGCACGGTTTTCTCAGAGCATTCACCAGGCCTCCTCGTGTGCAATGGCTGACCTCCCAGAAAAGGACACAGACGCACACTATCTAGTCCCTCGTCAGCTTTTATAGAACACTGCGACAATCTGGTAGCAAAGTACTCGAGTTTGCACTTGAGTGCTGCTTGTTGAACTGATCTCTGACCTTTTACATAACAGAACAGCCATATAAAAGCTGCTATACAAGTTAAACAAAAGTCGTCTTTCTTCTTTTTTTTTTTTAAACCAATAGAGTATGCTCTAATATAGTGCACATGTTAACGTATTGTGTTCGTGAGCTAACTGAAGGTCACTATTTGAAGACTGCAGAGAGCTGCTCTTGGGTCCTTCAGTAATTCCTTTAATCTTTTATTGCACGGTTGAATGCTTGGATTGTAATTCTGTTGATGGTGCAAAATAAATAATGTGCAGATCTCTCTGACAAATGTAGGCAGTATATCAACTACACAGCAAATTCTACAGGGTGTCCAAAAATCAGGAAAAGTAAAATTACATATACATATAAATTTTGTATTTATTATTTACAACATATGCTTCAAATGTTCACCCTTATGTCCTATGCACGTTCTCAGCCACTACCTCATGTCGCTGCAGCTTTTGCTCAACATATTCCCATTTGACTTTTTGGACAACCTGTATGTGAACGCAAAGCCACATCCATGTTGACGACTGTTGTGGTGTTAAAAAGCTCCAGCTTACCGTAGGACCTGCAGGAGGCTAGGTGTTACTGGTCCTGGTCTAATAACACCAGCTCCGTTGACAGTACCAAGCTGCACCTGAAACACCGGTCTGAACGTGAAACCTGATGATTGTAGCCTCGTCTTCAACACCTCTAGTGGGCAGGTCACAATGGCACCCACTGTACCACCACATCTGCAAAATATACAAAAAGGACAAGTTTAACACACCACTTAAAAATAAATTAATAAATAGACACAGTTTACACCATCATGATAAGGAAATAAATAGTTATTGGTTATAAGACCAATAAACAATGCTTTCTTCTTATTATTACTGAAGAAGGTAAGATGAATGAATTAATTGCCTCATGATAATTGCCTGATGCCTCAAAAGTATGTCGCAAACAACTGCGGTTTGGCAGTGAGTCCACATTCTGGCACACGTTAATAAACACTGCTGTTTAGAGAGTTACACAGGTCAGGGTGAACAAACTGAACCCTTGCAAAATGACAAAAAAAAATGACGCAGGTAGTATCGATCATGCGCCTGCTGATCAAAACTGACAAAATGATCTGCAGGCAATTTTATCATACACAAACAATAATAACAGCCTCGTCTAACCAAAATTAAAAGTAGAACCTAAGCAGGTAGAAAACAACTGAATGTAAAACTGAAAGGGAATGAAGAAAAATTTAGTTTACACAAACAAGCTACATGATTTTCACCATGTTTGCATCATCTTATCAGGGCATAGTTCACATGACTGACGTACAACTTTGTGGATTAAATGAACTTTACCTTAAATTTAAAGGCATCGTACGATAGCCATCTACAACACTGATAGGGAGTGTACGCTGTTTTGAGCTATTCAAAGGCTCTAAATTGGCTGTATTATGTACTGTATTTACAACACAATTAAATGCAATTGGATCATCCCAACTTACTGCATTTAAAAACCATACATGCTTCTGGGATCCATCGGGTCAAGAAATGTTACGAGGAATCCAGAAAGTGACATGACCAATACGACCCAATTAAATTAAATCAATTTGTCACAACACAAAGCTTACACCATGTTTTTACAGATAAGATACTGTATGTACAGGTGATGCATCAATGATATTACACACACACACAGATATACAAAACAATACCCTTAATCACAGACATTTAAGCCATCATGAACTTGTCACAGATTTGTACTGGACTTATGAAGGACTGATTAAACAAATCTGTCTGAGAGGAACAAATTATTTCAGGCACAAGACAAGATTAAAGGCTTATTATTAACTATGAAGAAACGCAAAGCTACACATTTGATCTAACAGATAAGCGCAGTAGCAATAACCCATTAGGCTATGCCCTAATAAAACCAAATGCTTTAAAATAGCTTTCTGGCACATGTCAGGGCACACACTTGTATAACACACAGAGCAGATTTCAGCCTCAGGACAACCAGCACACAGAGCCATGTATGCAAATAGATTAAGACACACACAAAAAAAGTCATGAAGGTGGTTACATAATTCACCTAAATGCCACTGATGCATTAGTTGTGCTCCTTTTTAATAGTTTCATCTAGCAGCATTACAAACACTCACCGGGGTCACGTCAACACAGTATCCAAAAACTTAGAGTAATAAAAGAAAATTTGGTTCAAATCATCATCATCTCTAATCTCACAATATGCCACCGTAAACAACCATATATTCAGTTAATGAGGAACTATTTAAGACATAAAATGATGTCCAATATCCAGGTCTAAATATGCCAGTTGCTTGGCATAAACATTGCTTACATTTAATATACATTACAGATACAGTCATGCAATCATGTAAGATTGATCACAAATGATTCGATCTCCACTTCCTCTCACCTTAAAAACTTCAGACTTATACAGCAGATGCAATAAGAACTGGTTGAAAAACAGAGATTGAAGAGTTCTCATGCAAATTTCCTTACAAAATTACAACCAAATGAGGAACAGTTAAAACAAAAACATTCCGGCTGAAAGAGCTGACGTAAGGCCTGGTAGCCGTGGTTACCGATCCTGTTTTTGCCAGGCAGCTCCACGGGGATTGACCTGGGATGAGCAGAGTGTTTCATACCCAGAGATTATATATCTACTGAATCAACACCAGTGAAGACTTTGGGACAGAAGAGAAAGTATGATGAAAGAGTGAATGCAACCTGTTTACCACTGTAAAGCCATGAAGGAACACAGAAATGATGGCAAAGTAATGTTAAACACAGCATAAAAATATACACACAGGTATACAACAGCTTGGTCTAAAGAACTATTAAGATGTTATATTATACACAAACATACATGCATATATTTTATATGTACACATATATACATACATGACAACTGAGGTATACCAGTGTGTACATTTTACACTCTCGCTCTCTCTCGTGTATATATATATATATATATATATATATATATATATATATATATATATATATATATATAAATGAATAAACAGTATATATATTTATTTATATATACACAGTTTACATATATTAAAAATGGAGTATACAGTAAAGACAGATGAGGCAGGACAGCTATATGCATCGCTACATATTAATAACCTCACTAGCTACCTCTATACTGTACAGGTTCACCTACATTGTACAATCTTCCCAATTGACTTTAATTCCTGATTAAATCACATCTATTTAACGACAATGTCATTTCTTTCCATAGCACGAATATCAGGAACATCTTCAGCTTGTGACTCGACATGCTAACCCGGACATGGTGTGAGACTAGCTTAGCCAGCGACAGCTGTGAGCTAGCGCGCTTTAACTGGCGACCTGAAACCTCAATGTCATTTGCCATTTCGCTTGCTGTGGAACAACGAAACGTTTGAAATATCATTACAATATCCATATTAGCAAAATGACACGACTTATTTCCACTGGTTAGTTAACCACATTCAATAAAGTTTCTCCGAGTCCACTTGAGAGCACCTGCTCAGCCCGACACCGTCAGCTAGCCGAAAAGTAACACACACCACACATACCACTTTAAACGACAGAAAAGCAGAAAAAAAGATTAACTCACCCCCCGGCGAAGAGATGTAATGACGTGTCTTTCTGCGCCATTTCAAATTGTCATCATACACCTCGAGTTTTTAAACGTTAATCTAGAAAAGAAAAGAAAAAACAGACAACAGACGAGTCTCTAAACCAGCCTCAACCAGCCGGGCCGGCTACTTTATAGTGCTCGGGCGCTGCGAGCAGAATCTGGTTGGGTGTTAGGCTGCGTCTCAAACGGCAGTCTATAAAATATCGAGTGCTCTATATAAGCCATTATTTCCTCATACAAGTAGTGTGCCTAAGTAGGGAGGTAAGACAGAATTTTTGAACTCGACGTTGTGACGTCAGGGAGGTTGGGTCGCTCGTGATCGGCTCATACAAATAGAAAGCCGTTGATTTGAATGGGCCAGGCGGGGGTGTTGTCCATGACGTGACCAGAGAAATCCAGTCTGACGACTGTGGTCTGTATATTTGTCCTGACATTTCGAATAAACGAGGAACTGTACCGTGTAGTGTCATGTGCTGCAGCTACGAAATACCTTCCATGGTTAAGTTGTGCAATCTTATAGTAGTGGAAACTCCAACGGAACCCCCCCCCCACCTCTTTTTATTATTATATTTAATTTTTTACATATACATATTACATATCATATATTACACATAATATATGTATGACATATTACACATTTCACATATTGTCAGTGTCCATCCATCCATTTTCTGTACCGCTTATCCTACACAGGGTCGCGGGGGGAGACTGGAGCCTACCCAAGGGAACTCTGGGTACAAGTCGGGGGACACCCTGGACATGGTGCCAACCCATTGCAAAGCACAATCACACACACCGTCACACACCTATTCACACACTATGGACAATTTGGAAATGCCAGTCAGCCTAAGACACATGTCTTTGGACTGGAGGAGGAAACCGGAGAACCCGGAGGAAACCCCGAAGCACACGGAGAACAAGCAATCTCTGCACATACAGGGCAGAGGCAGGATTCGAACCCCCAACCCTGGAGGTACATATTGTCAATGTATTTATTTTATTTAATAGTACTAGATATTATAGTAGAGATGTTTCTTTAGTTGAGATTGTTTTTTGTTGTTGTTGTTTTTTTTTGTTTGTTTTTTGTTTTGTTTTTTTTTTACCATTTTTTGTACTAAGTAAGGTAGTAAGTAAGTACTAAGGTTGCTTTTACCAATATTTAGATATTTCTTTCATGCTCATTTTAACTATTCAAACTACCATAGAAGATCCACTAAACTGGAAATTCCTGCCAGGTCTCTAGTGCATGTGATAAGACAAGTGTGTAATACCATCAGCAGTAATTAAGGCATGCAGAGTTGGACGGAGAGTGAAGGCGAAGAAAGCAGCCTATAGGGAAAGGGGGTGTGAGCCAGAGGGAGGGATGAAACCTGAGATAAATAACTTTCCACATTCAAGAACCATGAACTGATGGGTATGTTAGTCTGAAATGTGCAAGCTTGCCAAAATGTGTTATAAGGGACAGCCTTTCAATGTTTAAGATACCCCCCAGGTTTAAACAGTAGAATATGCTGGAGATAATACGCATTATTTCATTCAGCATTTGTGATTTTAAATAAAATAAAATATTTTTATGGTTTCTTTCGCATTGTATTTTTGTTACACAATACCTACTGACTAACAAGTGAATGATGAACAAGTTGGATAAAACAGAGACAACATGCATGACAAAACAATTCACATGACATTCATATGACATGTGTTTGGATCATAATTTGGAAAATTTCCATTATACTCATGGATATAATGGATATTATATGGATATTATAATGGATATGGACTCATGGATATAAATCTTACTAGAAAATGTAGTCTGTCTAATTCCTGGTTAATGCTTTCAACAATTCTGTTATTTGTCCAATATTCCCAAACAAATACCAGACAACAGACTTATAATAATTATCTTTCTAATACAGCAATGACAAGATAGACGTAATTATAATATTTTGTATTCTAAAATTCTCTAAAAAAAAATTGAAGCGTTTATGTGGTGAATGAAGTCTTGACAGGTTATAATCAGTGAGCTTCCATGTTAATACCTGCTGCATTTGGCTCAAAGAAAAGCAATTGAACTCCAAGTTAAAAAAAAAACAAAAGGTACATAGTTGCTCAATAACTTTTGCACGCGAACCGGAATGCTTATTGTCCCTCAAATGACAACGTTTGACTGACGGATGCATTTCATGGGATCATGCCAGGTGATAATAGGTGTGTTAAATGTAATAATAATAATAATAATAATACACAGGATAAGCAGAGCCAGCCATTACATGTTGACAAGATTTTCAACATATATTATACTACGCCTCATAATCCTGCTGACGTTGTCATTAATGCAGTATATATGTTTTTTCTCCTAAATGAATTAGAATTGGCAAAACCTCCTAACTGCATGAGGTCATGAAGTCTAATAAGGCTGTGGCTGACAGAGAATGATCTGAAATTGAGCTTTATTTGAATTTTTAACTGCTGGTGAACTTCACTTAGTTTGTCCAAAAACAGAGTTCCAATTACAACCAGATATCAGAAAATAAAATTTGAACTGAACTGAAATCTCATGTTGGAAAAATTCTTATCATAGACAGTGCATGTGTTTTGATTTTCATGTGCAATTTCTAATTCTCTGTTTGTTGCTAGATTAAAACAAATTCCGGTATTCAGTTTCGGTTTCGGTCGGGAGTCGCTCGTTCACGCGACCACTCTTTGTTTTGCTAATTAAAGAGGCGTGCTCAGCTGAAACACATCGGTATTTATTAATTAAGAAACGCTGAGGCGGAAGCGTCAGCCCTTGTTGTGTGAAGACCTGCGAGTCTACCGAGCAAGGACACCGACAAGACACCACACGTGCTGCTAAGTATACTTTTCTCCCTTTATTCCTCTTACTGTTACCTGTTTTCACAAACTAACATGTGTCATCAGTTCATCCCTGTTATTTGCCACAGGCGCAGACCGTGGCATTCTCCCAGAAACGTACGCAACTTGGACAACCTGCGCTCTCTGAATGCGGCCTCTACAGGTTCCATCTCATTCTCAGTCGGACTTTGGAACTGCCAATCTGCTGTCAACAAGGCAGATTTCATTTCTGCATTCGCAACCCACTCCAATCTCAGCGTGCTGGCTCTGACTGAGACCTGGATCCAGGCTGAGAACACTACCACACCCGCTGCCCTGGCCTCCGACTTCAACTTCTCCCATACCTCACGCCCCAACAGGCGAGGGGGTGGTACAGGTTTGCTTCTCTCCAAAACATGGAAATTTACCTGATTTCTCCCTCTTGCTCATACACGTCCTTTGAATTTCATGCTGTTACAGTCACTGACCCTGCCAAAATGCACTTTCTTGTTGTTTACCGTCCTCCAGGTCAACTGGGGAAGTTCATCGATGAATTTGACACGCTACTGTCCACCATCCCAGATGATGGAACTCCTCTTCTGGTCCTTGGTGATTTCAACATTCATCTAGACAAGCCACATGCAGCTGACTTTCTTGCTCTCCTTCCCACATTCGACCTCAAGCAGTTCATCACACCATCAACCCACAAAGCCGGTAAACAGCTTGACCTCATCCTCACACGTAATTGCACCACACATAATCTTCTCATTACTCCTCTCCACACCTCTGACCATTTCTTTATCCAGTTCTCTATTTCTCTCCCCTCACCACCATCAATGTCTCCTCCCTCTATCTCTTTTCGTCGCAATCTTCGCTCCCTTTCCCCCTCACATTTCTCCTCCGTTGTCACAACCTTACTTCCCTCCGAAAGCCACCTTTCCTCACTTGATCTAAACACCGCAACCGACATGCTATGTTCCACTCTAACATCTTCTCTTGACAGCATATGCCCCCTAACCTCCAGACCTGCTCGCACATCACCCTCTAGTCCTTGGCTCTCAGAAGCTCTGCGTAGCAACCGGGCCAAACTAAGAGCATCTGAAAGGAAATGGCGCAAATCAAACAACCCAATTGACCTAACCAATTACCAGACACTTCTCTCTTCTTTTTCCAATAGCATCTCCATTGCTAAAGCCACATTCTACCAAGAGAAGATTCTTAGTTCTCCCAAGACCCGCATTCATTTCAAAACCATTTCCTCTCTACTCTGTCCCCCTCCTCCCCCTTTCCCTACTTCTCTCACTGCAGATGACTTTGCGACTTTCTTTACCAACAAGGTTACATCAATCAGAAACCTGTTCTCAGCCCCAGACGTGCATAGACTGACTCCTCCTCCGGGTAACTCCCAACTGACTTCCTTCTCTCTCCTCTCAGAGACTGATGTCTCTAAACTCCTCCTCTCTAGCCATCCCACAGCCTGTCCTCTTGACCCTATCCCTTCTCACCTTCTTCAGTCCATCTCTCCCACACTATTACCTGCACTCACACACATCTTTAACACATCGCTCTCTACTGGCACATACCCTACCTCATTTAAGCAAGCCCGGGTTACCCCACTGTTTAAAAAACCATCACTCAACCCTGCTATAGTTGACAACTACAGACCTGTTTCCCTACTCCCTTTTCTTTCGAAAACTCTTGAAAGAGCCGTTTTTAATCAACTCTCAAATTTTTTCACACAGAACAACCTCCTGGACACCAAGCAGTCTGGCTTCAAGAGCAACCACTCCACGGAGACTGCTCTGCTTTCCGTCACTGAAGCCTTACGACTAGCAAGAGCAACCTCTAGATCATCTGTCCTCATCCTACTTGACCTCTCTGCTGCTTTCGACACTGTGAACCATCAGATCCTCCTGTCAACGCTCTCCAGCCTGGGCATCACTGGAACGGTTCTGCGCTGGGTGGAATCCTATCTCTCTGACAGATCCTTCAAGGTATCATGGAGGGGAGGTATTTCTGAAACTCAGCAACTCACAACTGGCGTTCCACAGGGGTCAGTTCTGGGTCCACTCCTCTTTTCTATCTACACCACATCTCTAGGGCAGGTGATTGAGTCTCATGGCTTCTCATATCATTGCTATGCTGATGACACCCAGCTCCATTTGTCCTTCCAGCCTGACGATCCATCCGTCTCTGCACGCATCTCTGCTTGCCTTTCGGACATCTCCGTCTGGATGAAGGAAAAACATCTTAAACTTAACCTGGCAAAATCTGAGCTTCTTGTCATCCCAGCCTGTCCCTCAATCAACCACAACCTCACTGTACAGCTCGGCTCATTCACACTCATGCCAACCAGGACGGCCAGGAACCTTGGGGTGATTCTTGATGATGGCTTGACCTTTGCAGACCATATCTCAGCAACTGCAAGGTCCTGTAGGTTCATCCTTTACAACATCAAGAAAATCTGACCCAACATCACCAAACAGGCTACACAGATTCTAGTCCAGGCTCTTGTTATCTCTAAACTGGACTACTGCAACTCACTGCTTTCAGGCCTCCCAGCCAGCTCCATCAAACCCCTTGAGATAATTCAGAATGCTGCAGCGTGCCTCGTCTTCAACCAGTCCAAGAGAACCCATGTCACACCCCTCTTCATCTCCCTCCACTGGCTTCCTGTAGCTGCCCGCATCAAGTTCAAGGCCTTGATGCTCACCTACAAGACCTTGTCAGGAACAGCACCCTCCTACCTCAACTCTCTCCTGAAGGCCTATGTTCCCTCTCGCAATCTGCGATCGATTAACGACCGACGTTTAGCAGTTCCAACTCAGCGTGGCGCAAGGTCCCTTTCCAAAACCTTCACACTAACTGTTCCTCAGTGGTGGAATGCACTTCCAATCTCAATCCGGACCGCAGAATCTCTCACCATCTTCAAAAAACAACTAAAGACCCACCTCTTCAATGAACACCTAACAAACTCATAATAAAAAAAAAAAATGCACTTACACGTCTACTCTGCACTTTGCTTCTTCTGGAATTCAATTAATAGATCTCGTATGGTAGCACTTCTTGTATTGTTCTCTGCTTGATATCGCTTTGCTTGTATCTTTCTCATTTGTAAGTCGCTTTGGATAAAAGCGTCTGCTAAGTGAATTAATGTAATGTAATTCATGATTCATTTATTTTCACATATTAAATTTTCACATGACCACATACAAGGGCTGGTCAAATTATTATTATTTTTGTTGTTGCATTTTTAAAATTTGCATTGTTTATTGCAAATAGGCCTCACAGGTGCATCAAAACAAGGACTAATAGATTTAAGAATAGTTTTTTCCCAAAAGCTATTACCATTCTAAACACATACATGTACTGATTTCACAGTATATGTATATAGTGTCTCAAAACTGTGCATTTCATAGTACCTCCCCCATCCGCCCCAATATCTTGTTTATTTATCCTGTTTATCTTGTTTATTTTATGTACATGTTGGCACAGAACAAAAAGGAGTGGCTCTTAATTTCATTGTACATGTGTATAGTGACAATAAAAGGCATTAATTCATTCATTCACAATAGTGTATCAGATTTTAGTTACCAGTAGAAGGTGCTATTGACAGCAACGTACATTTTTACTTTTGCAACTACACATTTAATGTACTGCTTCTCTAAATTATGTCACTCATTTAAGATTTTCATTTGACTCACCCGTGTATTGATGTTATATTGTATACTCTTTTTTTTCTACAGTTTCCCTGTGAAATGGATGTGATTTTTCATTAAGGATAATAAAATTATTTCAAATAAAAAAATTCTAAATAAATTTTTTTACTCTGGCACTTACACCTCTACTCTGCGCACTTTGATTCTTCTGGAACTCAATTAACGGATCTTGTATGGTAGCACTACTTGTATTGTTCTCTGCTTGATATATCGCTTTGCTTGTATTTTCTCATTTGTAAGTTGCTTTGGATAAAAACATCTGCTAAATGAATAAATGTAATGTAATGTAAATAAATCCTTCTGTCACACTAATGATTTCTTTGGTAAGTATAGCACTATATAACACAGATAACACAGACCCAGCCAGTCACTGTGTTTGTGATAATGATCATCAGAGTCTTATCTTTAGCTGCAATTAGGCAGTGAAGCATCAGTTGTTATTGCACCTTTGGAATGACGTTTGTAAGAGGTGACAGACTGAAGGCTGTTTCTCAGATACCATCAATCACTGGCTCTACATTGTGATTCAAGTCTGTATTTATAATCCCTTGTCACCCCTCTGATGGCCTCTTCACTAGGCCCTTCAGGCTCTTTTGTATATCTTAAGGTGTTCAGATTTGAAGGCATCAGGATACTCATTAACTAGACACCTAAGTACTTGTGCCTTAAACACATTCCACTCCATACATTTAAGGCTGTCTCAGACAATCACTGCACTTTTTTTGCACGAGTGTTGCTGCCTATGGTATATTGGCTTGCAAAGATGTCCAGCATCTTCTGACATTTGTAGAAATTTCACATGTAACTCAGAGCATATGCCTAATGAGTGTTCCAGGTGAAAATACTTTCTGTGCAGTAGAACCATATGAAGCATTTTTGCACGATTATTCAGCTATTTATATTATATCCTGTCATTAAGATCAGAACCTAATAAGTCATTTGTTTTATTATTCATTTGAAAAATATCTTAATTATAATGAATATGGCAATGATATGACTGAACTGGCAAATCAGACTTTGGAACTGAACATTAAATTAATGGTTAATTTCAATTAGTCCCTGTAGTGCCTTTTTCATTTCTAGACACTACATATTAACATAGTACATTTGTGATAATAACTAAAGAAACTACTACTAAAATAAGAAATACTAAATCTAGCTTGTTTTAAAGTAAATAAATGTAGTAAATTTAATTACTAATTCTATTGAATGTGGGTAAATTTAGTGAAAGTGCTAGTTTAGGCCCTGTCTGTTCTAGATTTCTAATACTATCTATATTTTCCTGATAAGTACTAAAGAAAGATATATGTGGGTGGCATGGTGACGCAGCAGATAGAGTTGCTGCCTCATAACTCCTGGGTCCCTGAGATCTTGTTACTGTCTGTCTGGAGTTTCTGTGCGTGTTCTCTCCCTGTTCTTAGTGGTTAGCACGTTTGCTTCATACCTCCAGGGTTCCGGGTTCGAATTTCACCTCTGCCCTGTGTCTGTGGAGTTTGCATGTTCTCCCCGGGAGTTGTCTGAGCCAAGAATTTGCCTCAGACCTCAGATGTTACATGACATCAGTTATCATAGCAACAATCATAACAGCAAGCACAGACTTACACCACACTGCTTCTGTGATCCTGTCAGGTTAATTTTGTCTGTGGATGCTGTAATTTAATACAGAAATTAAATGACAGGTCAGTTTTGAAAAACAAATATTCTTATATTATGGATAAACAAGTTAGTAAATTATAAGAGAAAACCATTGAATCCAATAGGGGTCATTTTGACCCACTGTATGCATTCCTGTTTTTTTTGGTTAAGGTTAATTATTCGTTTTATTTAATGTGGATACATTAAAATAAAAAAAAAGCTGTTAGTTATGTTTATACGCACATATCTGTTCAGTCTATTTCCTTAGAACTCGTTCGGAATCATATTTATAGGTTTTGCACGATAAAAATGTAGTAATTAGCTTTTTTCCCGTTTCCGGAACCAATGACAGGCGCATCACAAACACGAGGGGAAGAGTATTGAGGCGGACCGGAAGTGTGCGGAGTCACATTGAAGCGGTGCATTCAGTTCTCCGTTTAAGTAAGTCCTTAATTGAAAAATAAGCAAAGTTATTAATTTCTTGCAGGGTTATATTGGTGCATGGAATAAATCACATAAGTCTATGTTTGACACCTGAGCCTCGTTATTATTTCTAAGAACCTAAGCTAGCTGGCTAACAGCTTAGACAGCTGCCTAGAAACAAGCGAGAAACTCATGCTATAACAGAGAACAAAACTGCTTTCAGTTGATTATATTGAACCTGCTAGGCTGTGTAGCAACAATAGTATATTTATGAGTCTCAAAAACTTTAATTACTTGTTATATGTGTTGTCTTGCAGTATGATTTATTCATATATTTTTATTCATATTTAAGGGAGAACTCACATGATACACATGAGAGTGCACCAGCAATAGGACCTAGTCATGTTTGTCTCAAGGTTAATCCCACGACTGAATGTGTTCTTCAGATTGTCTGGTAAGTGTGGTGAATGTATTTTTCTTGATTTACTCCTTATTTAAAACTTATTTGAATGCCTGTGTAACTTTATTTCCCTGACAGGTTCACATCAGTACCAGTGCAAGTATGTACACAATGCAGTGCAACACTGCCGTTATGCCAACTTTATTACAAAACATACACAAAGATACTCCACATCAGCCACTGACAACAAGCAGCCCCCGAAACTATGGACAGTGCTCGAGCCGGAGTTAGAGGAGTTCCTCATTCCCCGAAAACTCTCTGTTACGCCTTTAGAGAGCTGGCTTTCTCTGCGGTATTCGCTACCTCCGCTTCTCGAGGCTCCTGTCCCTTTGGAGGAAGGCGAGCTGATAGAGGAGGCTGTGGTGTTGCCTCCCTCGGCTGTGCCTGTACTGGAGGATGGCGAGAGCTCCACACCGCTGAGCTGTAAAAACGTGCTGGAGATCCGGCGAAGGAAGATGAACAGACACAAATACAAGAAGCTGCTGAAACGAACCAAGTTCCTGAGGAGGCGGATCAAGGAGCGCAGACAGAAAAGAAAGCAGGTCAGTCATTTTAATGAAATATGCTGTATGTAGATGATGTGTTGACAAAATGAATTTTTGATTTTGACAGAATTTATTTATATTGTGGGGTATTCTTCCATAGACTGTTTTTTTTAAAAAAACATTGCCTAGGCAATAAATAAAATATGATGTTGAGTTTTGTTTTGTTTTGTTGTGGGTTTTTTTTTTTGGGGGGGGGGGCTTTTTTGGTTATTACATATGTTGTTCCTTGATGTGCAAAAATGATTGATTTAAGGAACGCAGATTTAAGGAACTCATCATTTACACTTGGGGTGGATAGGTTTGTTCCCTCACTCAGCTGATGCTCTCTGCCAACATTAGTGGAGGGCACTGTATCTTACTTTTATCTTTGCGGGCAGATTTTGATTTCCATGAACTGTCATTAAGATTAAAACAAAAAAGGCTTGAAGTATTTCACATTTATGTGTAATGAATCCCGAATGTATGGAAGTTCCACTTTTTGAAGTAAATTATGGAACAAAATGAACTTTTCCACGATATGCACCTCTAGTTTTGTAACATTAATTATCCTGATATCAACAATCGTCATATCGCCAAGCTATAGTTACGACTTTGCCATAGGTTCACTGTGCTAAAATCTACACAATTCACTGAAGCCTACTCCTTTATATTCGTCTTCAGAACTGAAACAAGTACCTGTGCATAAGCCATAATGAATGCTTTATTAACCCACCATATAACCTGAACAGATAGATTACTGTGATCTTTTTCTATTTCGTTTTGACATCTGAGTATTTTGATTAACATTTGAGGCTTTCTCGTATGCTATGTACAAAATACTGGTTAAATTTTTCACACTTGTGCCATGGTGTTATTCCCCATACCTGTTATTGTACTGCAGTCTGTTCAGTATTACTACTCTAAACTAGAACCATCACACTCTGCATGTGGATTGCTGCAGTGCATTATTGAGGCATTAGAGGGTGCACAAAAGCATCAATTAAATAGAAGTAATTGAGGCTAAAGGGGTAAAATGTAATCAAATGTATTTGTACTCAAAATCCTTTAGGTTTTTTTGGCACTGTTGAATTCTCATCCGATTGGTCAAAAAGTGTTGAAGGGTTGAAAGGGTTTTTGTATTATTAAATTCAAGAGAGATAGAAAAAGGGAGATGCTGCTGAGGGAACTCTGTCACCATCACAAATCTTTAATTTCCAGAGCTGTAGCTACCTCTGTAAGCAAAATCGACATTCTCTCGCAGGAGATCGAGCTCTGTTGCACTCCCGTCTTTGTGTGTGTGTGTGTGTGTGTGTGTGTGTGTGTGTGTGCGTGCACTGTTGGCATTCGGGAGTATCCTTCATGTTTACATCTTCATATAGTGTCATCTAAAGCGCAGGCTTCACCACACTGATAGTATCAAGACCGTTCATGCCTAAAGTTTGATGACGTATAACATTTGTAATGATATACACCATTCAGCCATAACATTAAATACCACCATACCACCTGCCTAATATTGTGTAGGTCTGCCTTGTGCAACCAAAACAGACATGGACTCCATAAGACCTCTGAAGGTTTGCTATGGTATGGAGATGGGGATTCCATGGCTCAGACTTGTTTGTCCACATCCCACAGATGCTCGATCAGAGTGAGATCTGGGGAATTTGGAGACCAAGTCAATACCTGAAACTCTTTATTGTAATGTTCCTCAAACCATTCCAGAACATTTTGCAGTGTGGCAGGTCGCATTGTCCTGCTGAAAGACACCACTGCCTTTAGGGAGTATCCTTGCCATGAAGAGGTGTATTTGAACTGTAACAATGTTTAGGTAGGTGCTACTTGTCAAAGTAAAATACACATGAATGCCAGGACCCAAGATTCCCAGCAGAACATTGCCCAGAGCATCACACTGTCATCACATGGTGGCTTGTCTTCTTCCCATAGTGCATCCTGGTGCCATCTCTTCCCCAGGTAATTGACGCACACACACGCGGCCATCCACATGATGTCAAAGAAAATGTGATTCATCAGACCAGACCACCTTCTTCCATTGCTCCAGGGTCCAGTTCTGATGCTCACATGCCCATTGTAGGCACTTTCGGCGGTGGACCGGGGTCAGCATGGGCTTCTCAGCTCAATACACAGCAAGCTGTGATGCACTGTGTGTTCTGACACCTTTCTATCATAGCCAGCATCAACTTTTTCAGCAGTTTGTCCTACAGTAGCTCTTTTGTGGGATTGGACCACACGGGCTAGCCTTTACTCCCCACGTGCATCAGTGAACTTGGGCACCCATGACCCTGGCACTGGTTCACCGGTTGTCCTTCCTTGGACAACTTTTGTTAGGTACTAACCACTGCATACTGGGAACAGCCCACAAGAGCTGCCATTTTGGCCACTTTGATTCTCTGACCCAGTTGTCTAGCCAGCACAATCTGGCCCTTGTCAAAGTCACTCTGATGCTTCTGTGCTTTTTTCCTGCTTCCAACACATCAACTTCGAGAACTGACTGTTCATTTGCTACCTAATATATCCCACCCCTTGACAGGTGCCACTGTAATGATGATAATGTTACAATGTTATTCACATCACCTGTCAGTGGTTTTAATGTTACGGCTGATCTGTGTGTGCTCTGACTTTGAAGAAATATTTAATGTTTTCCATTGTGAATCATTATTTTAAACTCAATAATTCAGTTTTGTTCATTGTTAACAGACAAAGACGCATACAACAGGTATAACATTTCTTAAAACATATGATTGAATGTGGAAATATTTTGAGAACAGGATGAAATTTGTTTAATCAAATGAAGCACTGTATTTCATAAAATTTTTAATTGTTGAGTGCTTTATCATCATGCCAAATGCCATAAATCATCAGGACCTTCTGACAGTTTGCTGTTTGTCATGTTCAGTCTAGATTTGAGAAGGATCTTGAGCGAATCTGGAGGCGAGCGGGACTGAAAAAAGCCCCTGAGGGATGGGCCACACCTAAAATCTACGTCAGACATCAAGTAAAGCGCCGCTGATTGTCTGCCGAATGAAACTCTACTGTGTAAAATAATATATTTGTTTAGGATTGGTGTTGCTTTTTAGATCATTAACTTGCCATTGCTACATCTCGGTGGAAACCTGTGACTATCCTTCTCATATATAATACTGTAACAGAAATAAACAACTTTTACCACCTCAAGTATGTGCTGTATTGCTTCATAATTGTTTTTGTATTTTCCTTCATGTTGTTTTTCATCTCAAACAACCACTAGAGAGAACCAGAGCACCATTTTTAATCCTACAGGTTTACAGTTTGTTTGTAATGTTTACTATGAACTATTTTTTAAAATACGTTTATAATATGTTGTAATCTTATTGTATTAACCTACTTGAATTGTATTATATTGTACATTCTCAAGAGGCAGTGTTAAATTTGGACACTTGAGGACAAACAGCCTGAGGTGAACTGACTGAAAAAATCACAAAAATGGCGGTAGGGAAAGTTTAGCGTTTCATAGGCAGAAGCTGGGTTTCAAATGGCGCCTTATTGGCGACATGGTGCACTAGGTAGGCAGTAGAAACCGTTATTTTACACCCTATGTAGTGCGCTGATGCGGACAGTGAGGCGGCGTTTGGAACGGGGGAGGAGTCTGAAAAAGGAGGCGGGGCTTTGGTGGTCCAGACACTGACACGACAGGGTTTTTGTTGTCGCCTGTAGAAAAACTTCTCAGGTGATGCTCAGTGTCTAAAAGTCTAACCTCCATCACCTGTTGTACATAATGAAGGATTCCGCGCGGGTTTTATGTGAAATGTTGGGGATATTTTTCAGTAAGTTTCTATTTTTAACTTCTCTACAACTTTTCACAAACAAACACAGAATCCCTTCTGCATGAACTTGGTGTTTTTTTGTTTTTTTTTCCCTCTTTTGTTTTCCATCTGTTCTCCACGCTCCTGCAAACTTTTTTCCCTTCTGGATATTAACAGGACAGGCTATTTGTTTTGTGATTTATATGAACATGAATTACATTTTAGTTTAGTTTTTAGCAGATTTATCATCAGTATTATTTCTATTAACCTATGTCCAGGATCCTGAAATATGTTCATTGTCTTCAGTACATTTAAATAATGACTAATATGTTTCACTATTGTGTTTTCATAGAGTTCATAGACAGTGCATAGTGTCCACTTATGGACAGTCAGTTTAAGGCTCTTTTATATTTTAGGAAAATATAAGATCTCCTCCAAATCACTTGAGAGCATTACTGTAAATTAATGTAAACTTCTGTAGCTCTCTAGACTATTTGTTGTTCTCAGTCTTTACTAACTTTCTACATTAAAAAAACAACAACTTTTTTTAAAAACGTTTTAAATCTTTTTTAGGAATTATTGTTATTATTATTATTATTATTATTATTTTACCTCATTGCAACATGCAACAGTCCTAAACTGTGTACATTTTGTATGCTCAGAGATATGTTTGAAACTTTTGTCTTCAAAGTTTAGACCTCAATGCAAAAAATTTTGGACATTGGAAGATTCTTATAATTATTATTATTATTATCATTTGCATGCTTACTGTTTGAGCCTTTTTTTTTTACTCATGGACAATCCATTTACTTTTAAATATTTGCTATTTGGACAGAATCAAAGTTCATATATCATTCAATTTTAAGTAAAAACAAAAAACGATTAAAAAAAAGATGTGTATAAATAAAGGGTCAAATATTTTTGTCTTCTCGATAAATTATTTGTCTAATCATCTATCCTCTTCACCCTGGAGCTATTAGTGTGGTGCTGGTGTGTTTATGTATGATGAACAGTACTAGTTACAGCCCAGGCCTGTGATTAAATCTGTGCCTGCTGAGCGGATGTAGAGCCTCTACTTCTTATATTTATCAGCATGAATGTACAGTCTACAGTATGTCAGGCCTCGCTTGTGGAGTGGACTGGATGTTTTAGTTTTGTCAGTCGTAAGGAAAAGTACAGCGTCAGCATGTTTGGTGCTGAGAGTTTTATTGTAAGGAGCAGAAGCAGAGCCTGAATCAGCCTGGGCCTTCTTCTACGAAGGGATGTTGACTTTGTGCAAAGACACTCTGTGAAATGTTAGAGGAACAAATAACAGTTTGTCTCCATGCATATACACACACACACACAAACACAAACAGATACATTACCGGCCACTGACTTCAACCTCAGACAATCCTTCTGTTTTCGCTTTTTTATCTAAGAAAGAAAGCTTATTTTCAGAGACTTAAATTAAGTAATGCAAATATCATACACTCTCAGAAGAAACTGCAGCTTTCTTTGTTGCTGAGGTGCAATCCTCAGGCGTACAGTTTTTGTCTCTTTTACCTAGTGTGTGTGTGTGTGTGTGTGTGTGTTTTTGTGTAATGTATGTGCACTTTTAAAACATTACTTTCAAAAATAAATTATGATCTCTATTTGTCTTTAAACATATTTATAGGTACACTATATCCATGTCTCCGGGTGAAACAGATATACGTATTAAAGGTACAATATGTATGTATGTATATATGTATGTATCATTGAGAGTACCACCTCGGCAACAAGGAAAGGTACAGTTTATTCTCTAAAAATAATTTTACAGAGCCTTTTTTTTTTTTTTTTAATGAGCTGCGTACATCTTTTCAGGTAATTCTAATTTAAGTTAGTCGATTATGTTCAGACAAACACAACATGATTTTCTTTACCATTAGAAAGCGAAATTAGCTTGACTTTATTAGTATTATCAACTCATTGCAACTTGGGTAAAACAAGTACAAACATATATGGCAATTTCACCTTATTTTGAAAAACTTTTTAGGTTCAAAATTGTGTGTATTTGCAAGCTAGCTGCATCTAATGACTGTGTGTGTCAGGGTAGTATGCCTAATTATGAGCATAAAATGTCAGCAGGTACAAGAAGAATAAAATGCTAGCTACTCAGCTAACACATTTGTCTTTTTAATTGGTTTCATGCTTTACAACTGAGTAGATCTGGTGAGAATTGTTTTTTTCTTCCTCTGATATTTCCATTGACTAAACTGAACATTTGTCTGTTTTTGAGCGGAAATGTAGTTGTGTTTAAAACTTTCGAAACTGTTTAAAAGTATAAACAATACTTCCACATAAAAAGGTATTTAAAATTTGGTGGAACACACTATTTGGAATTTTTTAAAATATAATTTATATTCAGTTTCCTTTTCTAACTATCCACATTCTTGTAAGTAAGTTCTCGCAAAATTCATTAACAACGTGGTTACTGCTTCCTGATTCCTCCCCAGTAGATGATGATATGATATTTAAAGGAATGTAACATTTCCAAATTAAGATAAGATAAGAGAATACTTTATTAATCCCCAGACAGAGAAATTTGGGATTAGACAAACTGATTATGGATGGAAGATTTATAAATGAATAGTTGAATTATGTGATGCCGCTAAAGCTACATTGTGTATAGACACATCCTCATTGAATATTCCTTCCTTTTCTGTATTACTGTATGTAGTGGGACTCATCATATGATGCATTGCCGATATTCTTGCTTTTTAAAGTAAACTAAATAGGAAAGAACATGTTACATAAAAAAGCCTGTGAAGATGGTTGACTAAGCACGTTGTCATAATCACTGCTTGTTTAATGCTGTTCAGCAGTAGTTTAGCAGTAGTTTGGGAAAGTACCGTGTTAAGTTTTCTGACTCATCACAGTTAATTCTACGCTTCTATGTGGCAATTTTCAGACACATTGTTAAGTCATTATTTGCCAAGCATTGCTTCCTTGCAAGGTATGGTTTCAGGGTGGCACATTCACAAAGAAAATTACAGGGTGTACTGGTGTGTATTACCTTCATTGGCCACACTGTGCTTTCTAGCCGAGTCCAAGCCTCAGGCTCAGTGGTGACAAAGATTCCTGCTTTTATGGGAAGTACAGGAAGTGTGCTTTCATTCTTCCAGGCAGCGTGGCACTGACTGTAGCTTGGATTTCTCTCTCTCTGTTTCTGTCCTTTTGTGCAGTTGTGTCTTTAGGGTTGATTAATGTGTATCTGTAGGAGTGTAGATACTAATACCATTGTACCCAATTAATATTTTTGTCTCCATTTGCTGCCTCTGAGTTGAGTTGGCTTATTTGGTACAGAGCATTGTGCAAAAGCCTTTTGAAACAATGGTCAAAAAATTCTTAAGGCTAGACATTACATGTGAATGTGATCATTAAAAAATGGATATCTCAATCAGTTTTTGTATTTTATTGTATGGGAAAATTTTCAATAAATTACGTTTATTTATAAATGAGGCTTCATCTAATTAGGTATGCATACATTTTTATACCAAAAATCTAGTCTTTGGATGATGTTAGAAACAACATTTCTATTTCATGGTGAAGATCCTCTCAAGAGAATAGTCTGAGGGAAAATTATGTCTCAAGAAAACACCATGTGCTATGAAAAATATATTTTTATTTTGGTAATTTTTCAGAAACTTAAACCCAAACAATGTTAAAAAAAAATTGGCAATTTCTCTATCATATCATTTGAAATAGGGACATGAATGAACAAGTCAAATTTCATGAATGCAGACCATCTAGAAACTTATGAATATAGAAAAAGAAAAATTTTGGGAGGAATGGTTTTATAGATTTAATGTGGTTTCATACATTTCCAGTCTAGTAATGTGGCGTTACACACTTTAATCGGAACACTTGTACACCTGCTTATTTATGCAGATATCCAAGTAGCCAGTCAAGTTCCAGCAGCACAATGCATAAAGTCATGCAGATGCTGGTCAAGAGCTTCAGTTAATGTTCACATCAAACATCACAATGGGGGGAAAAGTGTGATCTCTGTGAACTTAGCCATGGCATGATTGCTGAATGGTGCGAAAAACAAAAAAAAACATCCTGTAACCAGTAGGTCTGCAGGCTGAAACCCCTTGTTGATGAGAGAGATCAGAGGGGAAACTGGTTTCAATTGCCAGGAAGTTTATAGTAACCTGAATAAACACTCTTTACAACCGTGGTGAGCAGAAAAGCATCTCAGCATGCACAAAACATCGAATCTTGAGGTGGATGTGCTACAACAGCAGAAGACCACATCAGGTTCCACTCCTGTCAGCCAAGAACAGGAATCTGAGACTATCATGGGCACAGACTCACACAAACTGGACAGTTGAAGACTGGAAAAAGACCAGGTGTTTTTCCCCCTAATCTTCAACTGTCTTGTTTGGGTAATTCTGTGCCCATGATCCCAGACAGTGGAACAGTAGTGATTGCTTAATGTTTTATTTGATTTAACAACGTATAAAAATTCTGCAAAAGTCATAAGCATCACACAGACCTAAAACCTAAGATCTCTGAATGACATTTGTATAAAAATATCCACGAGTTTTAAAGTGAAATATATCCTTAAAACATTGTTAAAAACAATATTTGACTCCATTTGGTGTTCCAATGTTTGGTTGTTTTCACAGTGAAGAGTGAATCAATTGAACATGGAAAGTTTGTTGTTCTCCCAGCGTTTTCTCCAAGGTTTAAAATAGACATGAAATAAAGAATAATATCTCGCAGCTGTTGTATCTGTTTTATAGCTTGTCATGATTCCTAAACCACCTGGTCTTATAAAGTCTGAGATTACATGGGTTTGGTCTTCATCTCTCAGTACATTCCTCAGTCTGATTGGTGTGCTCATCTAGACTATGCCAATAGCACACATGTTTCTAATCATAATAATGAACAAATCCTTTAGTTCCAATAATTCACCACTTAAGAACAATCTCGTGCAGTCATGTGACTCTTTTTTATTGAATTGATTGACTAGAAGTCCTGCCTCAGCAGTTGTCCGCTTCACTTTTAGTGATTGTTGATGGTATTGAGGATCTGCTTCATAAACTGAAGATGATTATCTCCTCTGTGGTTCACAGTGTGTGCGCCGTTCAGCAAACAGCAGATGCAATAGTGCTTATACTATGTGGTTGGAATAAAGTGCACCGTCCAGCTGCAAGTACACACTCGTAAAAGCACAAAAGGCCATGAGAGTTGAAGAACAGTCGTAATACAGAATGGCGCTGTTATGTTCATATCTGTTCTTCGTATTTGATGTGTTCGTATGTAATGTTCTTTATATAACAGATACCATCAAATTCCTTTGAAAATAAATCTAATAATTGGATTTTGTTTGCATTTCAGTGGCTGCTGGTTTTCTCCCACCACATGGTAAGAAATTAACCAGCCTAAATCATCAGTATATACATATACACTCACTGCCCACTTTAATAGGAACACATGTACACCTTTTATGCAGATATCCAATTAGCCAGTCAAGTGGCTGCAGCACAGTGCGTAACAATATGCAGATACAGGTCAAGAGCTTCAGTTAATGTTCACATCAAACATCAGAATGAAGAAAAAGTGTGATCTCTTTGACTTTGATCATGGCATGGTTGTTGGTGCCAGATGGGCTGGTTTGAGTATTTCAGAAACTGCTGATCTCCTGGGATTCACACACACAACAGTCTTTAGAGTTTACACAGAATGGTGTGAAAAGCAAAAATATTGTGTGAGTGACAGTTCTGTGAGTGGAAATGCCTTGTTGATTAGAGAGGTAAGAGGAAAATGGCCACATTGGTTTGAGTTGCCAGGAAGGATATAGTAACTCCTACAATTACTCTTTACATCCGGGCTGGGCAAAAAAGCATCTCAGCAAGCACAAAGCATCAAACCTTGAGGTGGATGGGCTACAACACCAGAAAACCACATCAGGTTCCACTCCTGTTAGGAAAAACACAGGAATTTGAGGCTATCATGGGCACAGCACCCAAACCTGATGTGGTCTTCTGCTGTTATAGCACATCCACCTCAAGGTTTAATGTTTTGTGCATGCTGAGATGCTTTTCTGCTCAGCACGGTTGTAAAGAGTGATTATTCAAGTTACTACAGACTTCCTATCGGCTCAGACCAGTCTGATCATTCTCCTCTGGTCTCCCTTATCAACAAGGTGTTTCAGACTGCAGACCCTCTGCTCACAGGATGTTTTTTTTTTGTTTTTTTGCACCATTCTGTGTAAACTCTAAATACTGCTGTGTGTGAAAATCCCAGGAGATTAGCAGTTTCTGAAATACTCAAACCAGCCCATCTGGTGCCAACAACCACACCATGGTTAAAGTCACAGAGATCACACTTTCCCCCATTCTGATGTTTGATGTGAACTATAACTGAAGCTCTTGAGCTGTATCTGCATGATTTTATGCATTGCACTGCTGCCACATGATGGGCTGATTGGATGACTGTATAAATGCACAGGTGTTCCTATTAAAGTGGATGATGAGTGTAGTAGCTGCAAAACAAAATGAATCCAAACAGATTAAAGAATTTACGTTTGTTGTGTTGTAGTGTGGGCCCAAGTCAGCACGCAGAGCATTGTGGTGGAGGCAAAGAACATCACAGTTTCTGCGGGGTCAAGGGTCGTTCTGCCATGTCATAACCAGAAAATTGTGTGGAGGCAGGACCATCTTCGGGATCGTCAACGTGTGGTGCACTGGGACCTGAACCGCAACCGCCCTGATTACACAGTTGAGCGTGTTCTAGACATGTTCTCAGGAGGGCCGGAGCGTGTCTATAACGCCTATAACAAGGGCCGGGTCACTGTCTCCAAAGAAGCATTTGATGATGGCAACTTCTCTCTCACCATCCATAGTATGATCCTCCTGATTCTGCAAAGTGGTTGACGTTATATTTTTGTCCTCACTAAAGTTGTTACGATTTTGTTCGATTTTGTGCAGATGTTGATATGAACGATAAAGGCATCTATACTTGCAACCTGCATCACCATTACTGCAAGATCGACCAATCCATTCAAATCCAGTTAAACGTCACCAAGTCACGTACGTTCTATTCTATTTAGTGTATTATTTACGTTGTACTTTTATATTCTTTGTTGTCTGTTAAATAGTGAAGTCCAGCTTATTACTGTGTTATAAATCTATAAGCCATCACAAAATTACGTGAAAGCCTGGGCAAATTTAGAACCAAATGTTTTGTAAGTTTCAAGTGAATTCCAGCAAGCTCATTAATAGAGCAGTGTGAATCATTGTGTATTTACACTAACTGCTGTTATGCAGCACTCAGTAGTCAAGTAACTAGACCCAAATCGACAGGAACACAAACTTGCTATGTACTAATCTTTCTGCTGTTCTGTTTCCATCACAGTTTATTACCTCATCATTTTATCACTATGGCAGTTTATAAACCTGCGATATTTTTTTTAGCATTTTTTCTTCTGAATTTCTGGTATTTGCATTCATATTTATCATGGTCAAGTTCAACATTCTTTTGAACACTGGTGGCTAGGAACATATAAAAAACCTCACTCCTATTAGTTGCTGAATAAATATATTATATGTTGCAATAACTCCTTGTCTTAAACTCCTGTCCTGCAGCACGTAAGGAGAGGCGTGTATGGAATGGGGAGAAGTCTGTCTTTGTGGTGTTGGAGGGCAGCAGCGTGGTGTTGCCTTGTATAAACCGACGCCCTCTTTGGAGGGGAGGGCTCCAAGAAGACCAGCAGCAGGTTGTGCACTGGGACTTTCAGGGTCCGGGGGTGAGGCATCACCAGGCAGACCGGCTTCTCGATCTGTACGCCTCTGGAGAGAAGCGGGAGTACAGGCCATTGTACCTCAGCAAGATGCTCATCGCAGATGATGCCTTCAACATGGGGGATTTCTCCCTCACAATTAATGACATTCAGCCATCTGATAAAGGTCTCTACTCCTGCCATCTGCACCATCACTACTGCGGCCTGCACGAGAGACGCATCTTCCGGGTGATCGTGGAGCCTCCTTTGCCGCCTGTAGCTGCCCCTACTGAGGCTCAGACCACTCAACTTGCTCGTACTGAAACCACACAAAAGCCAGAAGACAAGGATAATGACCCGGGTAATTTAACATTTATTGTTGCAGTCAGTACCTTTTTATATGTTAAGTGTGTGTATTTGGTCTTTCCAAAATAATACAGAAAAAGTCAGAATGAATGCATTTAAACAACAATATGACACAAAGTAGCAATGTTTTGCAATAAAATTATGATACAATATTTAATGTTAATTAATATAAGTACAATATAGAGCTTTATGGATTGGGAGGCCACACTTCCTTCATTACACCTGACAGACACCATAGCCACGCCTCATTTTTGGGACTGACGGGTACAGAGACCATGCCTAATTTTTGGTTCTGATAGTCACAGATGGCACACCTTATTTTTTGAGGCTGATAGGTAGAGAATCCATACACAGATACACTATATGGTCAAAAGTTTGTCGGCATCTGACCATTACCCTTCCTTAAACTGTTGCCAGCAAGTTTGAAGCACACAGTTGTCTTTAATGTCTTTGTACGCTGCAGCATTGCAATTTCCCTTCACTGGAACTAAGAGGCCCAAACCTGTTCCAGCATGCACAAATTGAGGTCCATAAAAACATGGTTTGCCAAGGTTGGAGTGAAAGAACTCACCTTTGGGATGAATTGGAATGCCAGCTGTGCCCCAAGCCTCCTCACCTGCCATCAGTTCCTGACCTCGCTCTTGTGGCTGAGTGAGCAAATCCACACAACCACACTCCAAAATCTAGTGCATAACCTTCCCAGAAGAGTAGAGATAGATTGTAATAGAAAGTGTGTACTAAATCTGGAATGGGTTGTTCATAAAGCATATATGGGTGTGATTGGTCAGGTGTCTACATACTTTTGGCCATATAGTGTTAACTCGGAGAAACTAGAGTAAGAAACACACAGTGACAACATTTTGAAATAATAGTACACTGTTAATGAAAATGTGAGCATGTAGCCTTGCCACCCAATTTCCCTGTGGAATACACTGTTTGGAATTTGTGTAGCTGCATAGTAATTATCGAGATTGTGCATGCTCCGTGTCTCATTACAGAGCTTCAAAGTGCTTGTGGCCATTTCCGCGACTAATGAATTCCTGTGTTTTATTTCTCAGTCCTGTCTGGCTTTAGTGATTGACGGACTGTGACATGAGAACTGGAATGCCTTTTTACCGACATGAAAAGATTTTTTGGCATTTTTATTATTTCATGTCCGAAAATTATTTCCTCCTTTTAAAAACAAAATCTAGTACTATTAAGTCATTCATTTTCTAAAATAAGACAAAGGCTGTGGAAGACTTTTTTGTTTGTTTTGTTTTTGACTTTGGCTTTATATTGAATATTGAATATGAAAAGCTCATGTAAGATAAAGGTTTGCCGAAGACAAATGTTTCATCGCTTAAGGAATGTCTGAACTCGTTCTGCAGAGCGGAGCAATAAACTTTTACTTTCAGAGTAAGTAATGCGAATTTAGCCTTGTGGTCTATGACAGTATCACACAGTCTTGCTGTGGCGAATCTGTAACTTGGTGTGGAAATTTAAGTTTTCTACATCTGTACAACATCTGGCTAGCAGTGCCATCAAAGTAGGCTGGTTGTTTCGGTGAGATTCACATCTCGTCTCGTCTGAGAAGCATTTTTCCCTGCATTCCTGTCTAAGTAAAGAAAGGTGAACATCTTCTGGAGGTTTTGGTGCTCCTTAGTCTTAGTCTGCTGGGTTTTTTTTGGGTTGCATACCTTCAAATATGAATAAGCTCCTTCTAAATATTAAAAAGCCCCTAAAATTCAGATAACACACATGGTTATGGTAATAATGTGATTCATGAGTAAAGAATAACACATAATGATAGTGATGAATGCTTCCAAAAGCTGACTTAATCGTTACTCACCATTAAACTCACTCTTAGTATTTACGGAGACTTGCTGACATGGCACTACGCACTTTTAAGAGCACAGCGTTCGCAGAGGCGGGAACAAGTGATTGTCTTGCAAAACAAGTCAGCCTCAAGTCTTAACACTCAAATCCTAATAAAGACAGATAAGTTGTAAGTGAAGACTTAAAATCATAAATAAGTTAGAATGCGTTTCACACCAGCAAAGTAATAGTACTATATTACATTTATATAAACATATACTATACTGTATGTTTATATAAATGGAATATTATATATCTATAGTTTATAGTTGTAGTTATATATAGTTTATAGTTGTATATTTTATGTTTTCAAATGTCTTTGAGACAAGTTATCTCTTTTTTGCTCTATCTTGATGCTAATCAGACAAAAAACGCATCATGCCATTTTACTGCATAACCAGAAAGTGCAAACTCCTGTACCCTGAATACTCTCCAAAGTGGAAATTTTACAAATCGCTGACACTGGAGACTCTAATGACTCCTTACAGAGTACGTTTTTCTTTGGTAAAAACAACATGTTTTCTTAATTGTTCCTATAGAACAATTGAGCTGTTCCTATAGAAAAGATTATGCATTACAATTAGCCCCTTAATATTGACCTATCATTAATGTCATGCTGTTCTAGAAAATGAATCCAGACTTTCTTATTCACGAATTCGACAGCGCTGTGTTATAAAAGTTTTTAAACACATTACTTGTTTGTTATTGAAGCTATTAATCCGTATATCTTGCCTTCACATACTTTATTTCTCTCTGCTTTCCAACTGGGTGGTGTTTTTGAGTCATATGACCAAGTCCAAGCCAAATGATTGAAGTCAAAGTTCAGTTGCAAGTTCAGTTGTCGTTTTTTTTTTTTTAATTCGTTGAGTCAAGTCTGATCAAATCCTGACTCAAATTCGGTCAAAATCAGGTCATGTGACTCAAGCCCTCATTTTTGTGGATGGATTTGTGTGCTTCAAATTCTTTTTATATATAAATAAAAAAGTTTATTTGCATGAAATAATACAAATGAATGGCAAAGTGATCGATGACATAAAATCTGACTTTTCAATTATTGTGAATGGCAAGAAGTAAATGGAGAACAGACCTACAGACTGGCTGACCACAAACAACACTTCCCTCCTCCTTCTCCTCTTTCCTCCTGTCTCCCCCGCTTTGCTGGGCCGTATGTTTTCTTCTTCATTGCAGCTGCATGAGATCAGGTCTGGAACTCATTTTGCCTCAGAGTCATTTTGACATGAAATCCAGCTCCTCCCTGCTTTTTGCTTGCTGGCATGCGCGAGAAGGGGAAAAACAAACCACTTGCATGCTGTAGCTGTTAAAGAGACAGGATAATTCAACTTCGATCTGTAGAATGCAAGTGAACCACAACAGTCTTTTATGATCTATATCTAAGTGTTTCTAGAGCTCATCTGACAATGATCGTAATTATATTGACTGTACTACATGACTTATTCCTCTCTGGTACAGATATAAATAACGTGGAAGTCTCACATGTGTTTAACGTCATCCTGCCTGAGAGCCAGACTCACCTTTTTCACCAGACTGGTTATATCCTGGCTTTCTTCCTACTGCTACTGCTCATGCTCATAGGAATCGTCATGACCACAAGACACTGCAAAAAGAAAGGTAGTGTCATGGTTTATACTTTGGTTGGCTAAGTATTGCTCATTTGTAAGCTCACATAAAAGTGGGTCATATCTTCAAGGCTTATTCTAAACAGCAACTACTACTGCTACTGTTTTTTCAGGGCTGGAGTATGACATTCGGAGGGCTGACCGGTGAGGAGCTAAAAGCTGAATCATTTTTCTCGATAATTACTGGATTATATTTGGGATTTCTTTCTGTAAGGAATTGGGGCGTGCTGTTACAGAAAAAAAAAATCAACAACATTTTGGTGTGATGTGACCTACCATAAACAAAGTTGATTATTTTCCAATAACAGAAGAAGAAGCCTTTATTTGTCACGTACATTACAGCACAGTGAAATTCTTTTCTTCTCATATCCCAGCTTGTTAGTAAGTTGGGGTCAGAGCGCAGGGTCAGCCATGTTACAGCACCTCTGGAGCAGAGAGGGTTAAAGGCCTTGCTCAAGGGCCCAACAGTGGCAGCTTGGCAGTGATGGGGCTTCAACCCCCAACCTTCTGATCAGTAACCCAGAACCTTAACCGCTGAACCACATATATTTTTCTATATGTTTACAGTGGAACGTCCACAAAACAAGATAATCCCTGTTCTCACTTGTGTTATAGCAGCCATAAACCTCTTCTCTTCCCTCCAGTATCAGAAAACTTTACCTTTGACTGTTACAAAGCTGACACTGGAGACTACTTCCAGAAATGCTAAATAAACATCTCACAGAAAACTTACCACCAACCACCATATCAATAATTACATACATTTTAAATCTCATACAAGTCCATATGTAAGCTTGTACTGTAGAAACTATAATGTATTAGAACAAGGCAAGCTGCCACTATTATCGGAGCTGTGTTAAATTATTATTATTTTTTTTTAAGAAAATTAATCAACACATTCTCACCAAGCAGAATCAGGAACTGTTGACAGTGCTGTGATATAAATGTATTGTAAATATAAGTGTATTGCAGATATTATTTATCACAGTACTGTACATAGTGTGCATTGTGCATGTACTGCATAATAAAGAGCATTTTTTGTTTATATCATGTACCATGCAAATTTCTTAACGTATATGTGTTTTGAACAGGAGTCACAGGACGGAAATTGAAATGCAAGCTACTGAACTAAGACCCTTCAATCAGGAAGTCCGGCTTGGTAAAAACATCTCAACATTTAAAAAAGAAATGACTAAACATTTTATTTATTTTTAGACGTAGGCCACTTGTGCCAGGGTGAAATTAGAATGGCTGCATTTGACTTGCCTCGGAAGTGGGAAGTCAGAGCTCGGAAATTTTCGACCTCCATGCAGTCGAGCTACAAAGTGGGAAAAAAACATGGTTGCATCCATGTTTGTCTTTTGTTAGCAGCAAGCTAGCCAGCTACCTGTGATGACCTCAAAACAGCTATCTGTATAGTCACTGTTATAGATTTAACAACCTAATATGTCTGTATGTTCATTGATCTAAAGCAAATACTTCTATATACAGTATAACTTATTTAAAGTTAATAAGTTCTATTTTGTTTACTGCTGATATTGTGCGATGTTGTATGATTTGATGTCTGAATTTATAGTTGTGGAGACCATCCAGAACTCCCAAGTAAGAATGTCCAATCCAGCTGGCCGTTTTCTTTGGTTTTTACTGGTTCGAGGTCAGGAATAATAAGTTATGACCTCTAGCCAAATGCAGAATATTTATACCTTTGGGTATTGACTTATTTAAATAGGTCCTAAATTTGAACAGGTTCAAATATTTTTTTTCACATATAATTCTCCATATCAATGTTTGCAGTGTATAAATAACAAATTTCCCCTATTTTTTTATGCGTATTTTTCAAAGTATCTGTATTGATATTGGGATTCTACACTAGTATTGTTATTACATGGAATTTGATTGAAAGGAAAACGGCACTTATTACTGCACTTGGCTACTAACACAGTACAATACTGTAGTTTGCCTAATGTTACCTAACTTTGTAGTGACACTAGCTACTGGCATACCAAATATAATAACAAGCCCAGTGTTATCTACCCTGCTAGCGACCATGGCTAGTATTATATTCACAATGACATACCTTCATGTTAGCTAACTTTCTAGTGCTTGGTTTAATTACATAACATAATAGACTAACCCTAGACAAAGACAAATATTAATTTGCTTGTTATCCAAGTTTTTGTTTTGCTTGAGATATAATGTCTAGCTAAGCTAACAACTTGGGCAAAGTTATTAAATAACATTTTTAGTAAGTATAGTGCAAATAGTTCTTTTATATGTTGGTCTGTAAATAGGGGTTCTTTCTACTGCTGTTTTTTCAGACTACAAGAACAACATAATGAAAGAGAGGGTGGAGATGAACAACTATTTTGCCCCAAAAGAGATCGATCTCAACAGAGGTGACTATACAGTCCTGCCTGAAAGTATTGGAACAACAAGGCCAATTCTATTGTTTTCGCTATACACTGAAGACATTTGGGTTTGAGCACAAAAGATGAATATGAGACGATAGACCAGAAGGCTTTTCTCCCATAGACAGCTCTCTGGTCTTCATGTTTATTTATACTTTTTAACAACAAATGCAGTCTTCACAGGTGAAACGTAGGGCTCACACCAAGAGTAGACATTCAGAGATAATTCATTCTTATTTTTTTAAACGAATTCATTCTTTTAATAATCACTTTAACAGGGCACAACTGGGCAGCAAGAAACATCTATCTGTCGCATGTTCCAATATTTTTTGAACACTTGAAAAAAAAAATTGGTGGGTTCAAACAAAAGGTGCCATGTTCTATGTTGTTTAACACATCTATATGTAAATATGAGGATATGAAAGCTGAAATTCTGTGCTATCGTATCATGTTAATCTTTTGATCTCAAACCCAAACGTCTAAAATGTATAGCGAAAACAATAGAATTGGCCTTGCAGTTCCAGTGCTTTCAGAGTGGACTGTAATTTAAGGTCAGTTGTTGATAAATAACAGTGCAATTTCTTTCTCTCACATTCAGTTTCTCTTTCTTTACTAGAAATGGAGAAATTTTCAAAGAAGTAACTGATGGCAGGCTGCTGGCTGGTCCAGGGCATGCGCTACAGGATTCAGGAAGACTGCATGAGTACACAATGGAGCTTTACTGTACAGTTAACAGGAGACTCTCCAACTCTAAAAACCCACATGCTTGTAGTATGTCTGTTTCTAATGTAATGATTTGCAGTGATCTGTGCGAAAACATTTTCCTTGAAGTAAATGTCATTTGTGTAGTGTCATTTAAAGGTCAGTAGTCAACGTTTTATATTATAAATATAGTGTGCTGTAATTCTAATCTGTTATAACAAGCGAAAACAAATGCAGTGAAAACAGTAAGGTAAATCGATACTGATGGCAGTTTCACTAAACAGTTTTGCCCTGCTAAAATGAGCTCACCTGATGGAACTTTCCAGAAGAAACGCATTGGATGCTTTTACTGAAACCAAATTACATGATTAAGAAACACTCAGGAAGTTAACTATTTGTGGTTCCAGGGCTATAAACCACAAGATTATGTACTTACGTAAGTGGTATGAACTTCTCTTGTCTCCTTCATATATGTACATAAATATTCTGTTTAACTGTTAGTGCTATTTTCCAAGCCTTTTGGTAGTTCGTCTTTATTTAGTTTGATTGTTTATGCGCACAGCAGTTTTGCTATCCTGCCACATGAGCTTGACACACAGAGAGAATTGTCATTCTATTTTATAATTATGCCTAGAAATGTGCATTATGCAGACTTGAGAAAGCTATACATATTTAGTTTGCATTTATTACATTTATTTTCTCTTAGTATGGCCCAGGTTTGCAATTACGATCTCATACGACGCTGATCTTTATGACTCAGTTTTGGGCTTTTGAGAAACAACACACTGACTCATAAGGTCTTAGGTGACGTTACAGCTTTATTATGCGATGCTTTTAGGAAACAGCATTGAAACTGAAATGGCTACAAAGAGGCAGAGCAGATTCTACTGGTATGAAAAGCTTTGTACACAAAATATGGCATTCGACTTTAATAAACTACATTTTTGAAGGAATCCTCTTGAGTTAGTCTTTATGCCGTTAATACTGGCAATGTCACTTCATTTTCATGCACCTACAGTGCCTTGCATAAGCACTCACCCCCTCTGAACATTTCCACATTTTATAGTATTACCTGGAACTGAAATGGACTTAATTGGGATTACATGTAATGTAATGAATCTACACAAAATATCCATAATGTTGAAGTGGAGGAAAATATATATACTCAGCAAAAAAAAATAACATTCAACTGCTTTTATTTCCAGCAATTTCTTAACATGTGTAAATATTTGTATTGACATAAAATGATTCAACAAGTGAGACATAAACTGGACAAGTTTCACAGACATTTGACGAACAGAAATGGAATAATGAGTCCCTGAACAAAGGGGGGGTCAATATTAAAAGTAACAGTCAGTATCTGGTGGCCTCCAGCTGCTTTAAGTACTACAGTGCATCTCATCCTCATGGACTACACCAGATTGGTCAGTTCTTGCTGTGAGATGTTACTCCACACTTCCACCAAGGCATTTGCAAGTTCTCCATCACGTCTGGGGGGACACATGTTTACATGTAATTTTCCACTGCAAGGACGATCAGCCGTCCTTCCTGTGTCCCTGTAGCACTGTCTTAGGCGTCTTACGTTACAGACGTTGCAGTTTATTGCTCTGGACACATCTGCAGTCCTCATGCCTCCCTGCAGCAGGTCTATGGCATGTTCACACAGGTGAGCAGGAACCCTAGACATCTTTATTCTGGTGTTTTTCAGAGTCAGTAGAAAGGTCTCTTTAGTGCCCTGTGTTATTGTAGCTGTGATCTTAATTGCCTACCGCCTGTAAACTGTTACAGGTGCATGTGCAATAATTGTTTATGGTTCATTGAACAAGCATGAAAAACATTGTTTAAACCTTTTCTGATAAAGATCTGTAAAGCTTATTTGGATTTTACAAAATTATCTTTAAAATACGGTCTCCTGAAAAAGGTACGTTTCTTATTTTGGTGAGTACATACAGCCTGCAAAATTTATTTACAAATAAAAACATAAAGGTTGCTAGTGCATAAGTATTCACCCCCATTCACTCTGAATCCCCTAAATTAGTTCTGGTGCAACCAGTTGCCATTAGAAGTCATATAATTAGTTGAATAGAGTTCAAAGATTATTTAAAAAATGGAAAGAATATTGCACAAACCGTGACTCTGCCTAGAGGAGGCCATCAACCAAAAGTCAGTGACCTGGTAAGGACATTAATCAGAGAAGCTAAATGAATTGTTATAAATTCATGACTTATACCCCCAAAGGACGGCATGCGTTCAGTGCTATGACGCATTTCTATTTTGAAGTAGTGCTGTTCACGCATTTCCACTAGCAGTGTTTACATTTGTCAGTAAAGTGAGACAACAATTTGTCCTTCATGTTTCTCTGAATATTATACCTACATTTATAGAAGTTGAGTTATATATGAAATATCTATTTTCTTACCTTTGTAATTGTGCATGCATGAGGAAGCATACAGTTTGAAGCCTTTCTCAAGTTTGATAGAAGAGACATTGCAAGTAGGCTTAAAAAAAGGTCATTGACATTTGTCTTCTGGAGTTCTTGCAGAGACCAACTGTAATATACTGCCATTGTGAGTGTAGTGAAAGAACCGGAAATGCAGGAACAGTATTAATAAGAATGCAGGAGTGTTTGTGCAATGAGCCCATTAAGTCCATTTCCGTTCCAGGTTGTAACATGTTGCCATGATTTTGTTTTTCAGGAGTATGGGCAATAATCAAAAAAATAATTATATATATATATATATATATATATATATATATATATATATATATATATATATATATATATATATATTTTAACCTAGGGTCAGACTGGTCACAATAATATCCAAACAAAGAGAGTGAATATTATTACACACATTATTATAATAACGTTAATTCTTAAATATAAAAAAATAAAGAAATCTTTAATGATGAAGTCCGTGAACTTTATTTGAATTAAATGGAACCCTAGATTTACTAGAATAATTTTTTCTGTATTCACACAGCAGTGATATTAGATATTCTCTGATTAAGCGTGTTGTGATAGCATTTTATGTCATTTCATGAGAACATCAGTCTGGATGTGTGCAGAGTGTAATGTGTGTCAGTGCTGCTCCCTGCTGTTTAAATATAGTTACAGACAAGAAACCCTTCCTGTTTTATGCAGGTGCTGTAAATTGTCCATAGTGTGTGAATGTGTGTGTGATTGTGCCCTGGGAGTTCCCTGGGATAAGCTCCAGGCTCACATGCGACTCTGTGTAGGTTAAGTGTTATGGAAAATGGATGGATGTATGGTCAGGTGTCCACAGACTTTTGGCCATATAGTGTATGTTGTCTATTCAGTCGACCGTTTTTTTTTTATTAATAAACTTTCCATCGATCGACAGAACACACTATGTCCAAGTTGACATTATTTATATACCTAGTTGTTTTTGAGTTATTGAGGGTTGGACTATGTTAGATTTCCATGTATCTCAGGAATCTCCAAATCTCAGATTGTGTTTTCCAGTTCTCCGTCAGCCCTTTCAGCCTATTCTACACTTATTAACTATGAACTTTTAGTTCTTTGCTGCTATGAGCTAGAAAGTGTGGTTTACCACAGAGTTCAGGCGCCTGGAGAGTCCGAATGAACACACGCACTGACACATATGAATGTTCACAGAGACTTCCGGTTTATTCATTCAAAACAGAAGTATTTATACACATTGTACACATTGATAACGGCAGTGTGTGGACGGTTTCTACTGGTGCAGGTGCCAGCCAGATAGACAAAACAAAACACACAGCACACTATGAAAATAAGTCTTTTCAAGAGACAGAAAATACATGTGCCAGCTATAAGAAAGTTGATCAGCTTATTTAAAGAGGTAATTAAATGAATACATTCATCATAGGTATTTGATAGCAGTTCATAATATAAGAGAGTACATGATATAAGAGAATTTCCTTTCAGACTACCAGTCAAATAGACTAATAACTATACTCTCAGGAATAACGTGATCTATGTATTTATTTATTTACCTTTAATGTGTATTAGTCACCTGGAAATGTGGATATATGGTGTACCTTTAAATAAAGATTAGCACGTTTGCCTCACACCTCCAGATTTGGGGGTTTGAATCCCGCCTCCACCCTGTGTGTGGAGTTTGCATGTGTCTCCCCGTGCTGTGAGGGTTTCCTCCGTGTACACCGGTTTCCTCCCCCAGTTCAAAGACATGCATGGTAGGCTGATTGGTATGTGCAAAGTATCCGTAGTGTATGAATGGGTGTGTCAATGTGTACGTGAGTGTGCCCTGCGATGGACTGGCACCCCGTCCAGGGTGTAACCCGCCTTGTGCCCAATGCTCCCTGGGAAAAGCTACAGGTTCCCCGCGACCCTGTAGGATAAGCAGTATAGAAAATGGATAGATGGATACATAATTGCATCGCAATTATCTGTTAGAGTCAAGCTTTAAAGATACACTACTACATGGCCATTTTTAAGTAAAAAAAAATACATATTAAAGGTACCAAATGTGTATGCTTAAGGATTGCACCTCAGTGACATGGCTACAGTCTACTAGTATCCACCCTTTTTGAGAGTGTATATTTCCACCAGTGTAATTTAATGTGTAAACAACATTACAATCAGACACTCACGCTTTCCAAAAATCCAAAATAATCATAATCCCTTAATTCACTGTGAAAATGTGCGGAAAGTGTGTGGTTAAGGGGATTTTTCCTAGTTCTTGCACTCTTCCACAGTTCAGACAAGGGGGAAAAAAACCAGACCTTACAGGATTGCTATTGTGGAAAATCCCCTGATTGTGGTTTTAAATCTCCAGACGAAACCAGATGTTGTAATGCATAAACTCCGCCACTAGATGTCAGCACGTCCTTTCTGTTTATATACAAGTCACCTACGCTAAGAATGAGGCTGCGTCCAAAACCGCATACTACCCTACTAAATAGTGTGTCAAAACAACAAAAAAAACACGCCACCTATGGTAACTATGGTAACCCTAGGTGGCGTTGCGTTTTGACGTAGTGTTTAGCAGGGTAGTGCGCGGATTGGGACGCGGCCGCGGTGTGAAGCAGACAGCGGCCCTTCCTGTTTGACCGCGCTGCCGTGAACGCCGGACGCGCAGCGCTCGCGCGAGTATGTCTGCGCGCGTCCAACGCGAGAGAGGCGAGCTTATTTGCTTTCCTACGTGATCCCCAGACCGGAGACATGTCGCCATTATAGCGCCGAGTTGTTGTTCTCTTGTTGTTGTTTGTTTGTTTTTGTTTTGTTTTTTTTTATTAAAAAAATGAATTATTATTAGTCGTCGTCGTGTAGCTTCCTTTTTCTGTTTCGTTTTTCGCAGCTGCGAGCCTGTCAATGAATAGTGTCGCAGGCGCGCGCGCTCATGGCGGAGACTAAAATCATCTATCACATCGATGAGGAGGAGACTCCTTATTTAGTCAAACTCGCCGTTTCTCCCGACAGAGTCACGCTCGCCGACTTCAAAAATGTGCTCAGCAATCGGCCCGTCAATAGCTACAAATTCTTCTTCAAGTCCATGGACCAGGATTTCGGGTGAGTGTGTGTGTGTGTGTGTGTGTGTGCATGCATTTGTTCAGCTCGTGTGTAGTTCTTGCACAACAAAACGATCACACCCAGCTCTCCATACAGCCTTCAGAATTCCTGCAAACATGGACTCTGGTGCTTGAATAAGCCTAACCGACAGCTGTTGACAGCTGTTTTGAAACCTGTAAAGCCTGTATTTAAAGCGCTGTTGGGTTCAGTGGCCACATGGACCACAACACACACACACACACACACACACACACCTCATTTAGGCATTCCGGTCACACTACAAGTTGCCACAAATATGGTGGCTGTGTCCTATTCCTAATTAAACCTGCTCGCTCAGAGTGCCTCTTCCTTTTGTCCTTAATTAGCTCCAGCCCTCTTCCCCTAAATCTTTACTCATTTTTACCCATAACCTTTGTGGTTCATGTATTTTTATGACAATGTCTGGGTAACATGGTAGACATTGATAACGTCACGTGATCCTTCTTTACCTCAGGTGGCTGTATCCAAACCCTTCTTCTGTATTTCACACCTATAGCTCAGTTCTCCTGGTTTTGCCCCCGATGTGTCATATCTTACTAAATCAAATCCTAGGTGTGTAACACGATCCAACCTGCTTTATTACAAGATTACACACTAAACTACAGTTTATCCAGTGTATCACACACACACAAACACTATTCTAACCTTTAGAGCTTTAATTAGCTCACCTTCATGAAAATGTCACATAGAGGAAATTTAATCCCAAGCTGACCTGAAGTGGCTTTGTTCCAAACCGTCCTATTAATGTAGCACCCTCGCAGCTAGCAGTAGGGAGCCTGTTAAGAGGGAATCGTGTTAGCTGTCGTAGACTCCTAACACTCCAATTAGACTGTATTCAGTTTGCTCTGCCATGAAAGAAAAGTGTTCAATTGAACACCTACAGTAGAGGAACAGAACATAAGCAGATTGTTATATTTTTCTATGATCCATAACATGTATGATGGAATTTCATTTTGTTTATAATAGTAGTACCACCATATGAACAATAAGGGTTTAATACGGATTTTATTTCAGTGTAATGATAAATGCAACAGCTGTCCGAAAACACGTTTTACAACCCTATCCACTACTGTGATTATTGATACATTGCTGATTTTTTATACATTTATATCATATTGTCATATCGCCTGACTCTAATCTTCAGTCTTGAAATTATTTATAGAGTTGAATTAATATCTTCCGTGTTGAATTGATGCTCGATGAGAGATGTTACTGATTTAAATCTTACAGGTAATTGAATACTTGAGTTTTCCTTTTTTTTGATAGCAATCTGTACTAATGTGAATTCTAATCATTCACATTCAGAATCCATTTTTACTCTCCATCACCATGATGGATTTGAGACGCCATTTTTTTTTTTAACATCCAGCTGCACTTTTAAACGGGTAACCTTCAACGAGATGCACGTTGTACGTGCAAATTTCACGACGAAGAACTGAGCAACCGTCTCGCTTCACACGCCATCTACTAGCAATGAGTCATTTACGGGCGAGTCGACTCTTTGAACAGGTTCTCTCGGGTGAAAGCGAAAAGCTGTCTCAGATATGTTACATTTTTATATACATTTTAAATGGAGAAAATGTCATCGCTCTTGCGGTGTAATTCACTCGAAATGCGTCCATGTGAGCCTTGTTTCATCGTCTGAGCTGATCGTTCGTGTGGATGGTGAGAAGGGCTGTAACCGAAAATCCCTACTACCCTACTATACAGAAGGTGAAAATCAGGACGCCAAAGGAGTAGTCCAAATTCTCAGTATTTATAAAAGTGTAGGCGAGAAATACCCGGATGACCTACTGCTTCTGCCGAGATTCTGCAGTATGGAACAAATGCACACTGCGCTATGCCATAAGGCGTGGAAGAGCTGTCAGAATCAAAAATGGCGGAATGCAGCATGTTGGCTCTTTTGAAGTTGTAGGTCACATGACAATGCCAACATGGCGGATATAGCATGTCCGGATTGTATTCATACTACACACAAATACCGATCAGAACGTACAGTATCGATGGCTGAGCAGAAGGTACTGAATGGTATGCAGTAGGTATTGTCACAGTACATGATTTCGGACACAGCCATGGTGTTTGACTCTCAGGTGTGATGACGGAAAGGATCTGCTGCACTGCTGCTTGCATTGGTGGGTTTACGGTTAATGCCCAGGGTTACTCATCAGAAGGTTGGGGGTTTAAACCCCAGCACTGCCAAGTTGGGCCATTAATCCTATCTGCTCCAGGGGTGGCTGACCCTGTGCTGTTGTTGAGGCTGTGTGCTGCTGTATGTAATGTAATCAAGTGTATTAGAGGAGATGATCAGTTATAAGGAAAATAAGTCCATTATTAATGAAACACAGACACAGCAGACAGAATAGCAGAGATGCTTACTGTATTGTCAGTACACATATGTAGTGCAAATGCAATGTGATGTTTTGTTTTTCTTAATTAGAAGGTAGATTATGATTTCATGAAACAATTTAAGCCATAGTTGTGCAAAGACCAAGAATCACTGGTCATAATGTTGCATTAGGGAAAAAAACCAAAAAAAAAAACGTTTGGAGCTGAAAGAGTCAGCATTTATTGAACCAAATAGTCTCCATCATTCACACGCCATCTACGTTTAAAATGTTTTCAAATCTGCGGCCCGTAGAAAAGCAATAGGTTTCCTTTGCACATTCTTTCCAGTCTTTTTGTTTTAGCAATATAATTGTAATTCCACATGACTCAGAGCATCTTGTATTACTTAGCCGTTTTCTTTTTGTGTATCGTAGGGATTATAACGGAATGGTGGATTAGAAACATATCACAGGTTGGAGTTAAATTTGGACGGGAGCTACGGTCTGGCACGTTTGTTTTATATAAATGCCAACTCCAGCGCTATCATTTGACATGCGATTGTAGGTGGATTGGCTATTCTAAAATTATCTCTAGGTGTAAATGAGTGTGTGAATGTGTGTGCATGGTGCTGTGCTGTTCAGGGTGTATTACCACCTTGTGCACAGTATTCCCAAAATCCAGTACAAAGCAGTTACTGAAGATGAACGAATGAATGTAATTGTATAACCTGTACATATCCCAAAGAAGCCACTCCTCATCCGCAGAATTGAAATGGTCAAAGTGAGAACACTTTCCTGATAAAAGATTTTAAAAGGTATGATTTGGTATTTTAACATATGCTTTTAATAAAACAGTCCGCACAGTGGCAGTGGAGGCCCAGTGGTTAAGGTCCTGGCCTGCTGATTGGACGATTGTGAGTTCAACTCAGAGCACTTCACTTAACCCTCTCGGCTCTAGGGGTGCTGTATCATGACTCGCCCCATCTTCCATAACAACCTAGGATATGCTATGAAAATAACTGTATTGTACTATACACACTTGTGACAGTTGAGTGGTCCAACAGCAGCTCTCATACAGTCCTGGGGTTTGAACGGACAACCTTGTGATCAAAAGCTCTGAGCTTTACTTGTCGTAACGGCCAGTTTGAGTTCTGCCCTCGTTGGGTTTTTGCACACACAGTTTGAGTCTTTAATGAAATGGAAACATCAGTGTGCAGTACAGGTAAAGCAGCTTTGGATTAATAGGTCAATCTAAACACGCAAAGCCCAGCTCACTAATGTAAAATCTTCATTTTCAGGGAATTGTTCTAGGAATGTTCTAAATTTATTAGAGGAGCTCGTAAACAGCGGTGTTTCCAATCAGTGCATGTCTGTTGAACCTGTACAGGAAATAGTCTTCATAGCATCAAGCCTCGTGCATCATCTCTCAAGTTTCCATTGTAGCTCCTTCTGTTTTTCATAGAACTGTCTCGCACTTCTTTCTAGTTCAGTGGGTGGAAACCTGGTCTTGTATTAGTGTCAGCTTCTTAAATTTAATTTCTTTAATTTTTTTAAGCTTAGATCATGTATTAAAGGGAGCACGGTGGCGTAGTGGTTAGTATGTTCACCTCACACCTCCAGGGTCGGGGGTTCGATTCCTGCCGTGGCCCTGTGTGTGCGTAGTTTGCATGTTCTCCCTGTGCTGCGGTGGTTTCCTCCGGGTACTCTGGTTTCCTCCCTCAGACCAAAGACATGCATGGTAGGCTGATTGGCATGTCCAAAAGCTTCCGTAGTGTTTGAATGGGTGTGTGAATGTGTATGTGAGTGTGCCCTGCAATGGATTGGCACCCCGTCCAGGGTGTACCCTGCCTTGTGCCCAATGCTCCCTGGGAAAGGCTCCAGGTTCCCCGCAACCCTGTAGGATAAGCGGTATAGAAGATGAATGGATGGATGGATCATGTATTAAACTCTCACTTGTATAGATGTATCTGTTTCAGTCTTTTTTTCTAGCATCGGACATGGAGACAGTGTTAAAATCGTACTGTGCTTCATGACAGAAAATGCACATTGTGACACAGTCAGTAGCAGGCTTGTCACTTTATATTTAGCTCTGATTACATCATGGCAATAAATAATTCTGAATAATAAGAAACGTTAGCATGGATGTAAGGCATTGAGGAAGCTATACTTCATTAGTAATGCTGCTAATGCATTGATGCTAGTATAAATTCCACTAAAAAGACTAAATTATCGTTATTACACATGATTTGCTGTAGTATTAATGTTATATTAGTCATTAGATGTTCATTATATCACAGATTATTATTTACATGGCAGTGCAGCTGAATTATTGAATGTAACTTGTCAGAACATGTTGATTAATTTTTATAACCGAAGCTGTCACAGTAGTGCTGTCTCCAAGAGAAAGCGCACAATTATACCAGTGCACTCATTATAACACATTATTGTTTCTATAGTAACAAATTACACAGGGGTTTGTATGGTGAATGTTCCACATACACTGATTTAAAAAGGTTGTTGAAATGGCAAAGGGTGCATCCCAACCAGCTCCCTAGTTCAGTAATCAGGGCACTGATCAGGGAGTCGGCCATTTTAAGGGCTGTCTCAATCGCAGAATCCTTCCAGTGCACTAGTTTGTTTGCTCCCAAAAAAAATCCCACAATGCACCGAAAAAACCAGAGAGCACTTAGCCAATTTCGTCTACAAATGTAAGCAGCTTGTTATCATTGTTGCAGCTCTCAGATGATTACTTACGTTAGAGATTTTTTTTCTTTAGTTGACGTCTTATATACGGTTTGTGTAGTGAGCCAGGGTCCTTACCAGTGCCCGAACTCGTGTACACAATATACTGATTCACCACCTAGGGAGATGGGGAGCTGGTTGAGACGCACCCAAAGTTCTCTGAGAGAAGGAGTTTATTTAGCATTTCTGGAAGGAGTCTCTAGTGTCAGCGCTTTAACAGTCAGAGGTAAACCTGTAACTTTAATTTTTCCGACACTAGACCTGTGCTTTGGGGTTTCCGGTTTCTCCATAACATGTCAAACTGCATTTAAAAAAAATATTTATTTCAAGACAGGAAAAGAGAAACTGGCAAGGGAACTACTTTAAACGTACTGTAATGTAAGTGATAACAGGAACTTATTTGTTTCGCAGACATTCCACAACTTATTTAAAAGCAACTGTAAACAGATAAAAACATCACGTGTTGTGCTTTAACAAATAAAATTGGTTAGTGCTGGCAAATTGTTGTGATATTAGAGGAATAATTTACTTTGTGAACTGAACAAGATTTTGGTTTTGCTTTCTCTTCATCAGTGTTCTCAATGTAAATTTCAGAATTTATAAATATCTATTCTTCCCTTCAATGTTATGGAAATGAGGAGATGTCTGTGTGCACAGCGACGATGTGGAAATGAAACAAAGTGGCAGCAGTAATGGATTTGTGTCTGTTTATGAGGTGGGGAATGCATTTAAGTGTCAGACATGATTTTGTGTTTTGAGACCTCTTCGTTCCTGCTCATGATGTGGTTTTCATTTCACGCCTGTGATCTTAGACTTTCATCAGGGCCTTTTAAACATCAGAGGCATGACACATGCATACACGTCATACACTCGCATCCCAGCATGACCTTGCAAGCGGGACCAGCTTTCCCTGGTTACACAGCGCAGTTGACTCGCAGCGTTTATTACACTGTCCTTCTCAGTCCTGGCTGTACGTTGGGGCCCGGAGAGCACAAGGCTGATTGCATGAACAAACACTGTGTTTGTCCTTCAAAGTCCAACTCTCAGGGTTCACTCAGGTGGTAGATGTTTACTTTAGTTGCTGAACTGCTTCCTTGGATGTTTGTAAAATGGACGCACAGGCAAATCAAATAGCTAATTTTAATGAGGTAGACATCATAGAACGTGAGGTAGACGTTTCGAAGCAGTCAAACAAAACGGCATCAGACAGGTTCAAAAACTGCCTGAAAGGAGTGCAACATATGAATGCAGTATCTATAATATACACAGCAATCAGTGAATAGAAAAATTGAATCTCCATTATGACTTTGATTATACTGTAGCTTACTGACATAATCAATACAACATTTTGACTCTAAGAGCACTGCATGGTCTTACAATATATTCTCTAATCCAAGTTGATTATTGTTCATAGGTTTTGTATTGATGTCTTTATGTTTCTTAAATAAGATTATATTCGTATTAACTAATAGTTCCTTTTTACTAAACTCCATAGGCACACAGTGTGCTGTACTTTCATTATCAGGTGTTTGGTGATAAGAGATGACAACAATGTACACTGTATTAGGAGCATACATATGAAAATGAATAAAATATGGTGTGTCTTGGGTTCTCCATCATTTTAAAATAAGGTTCTTCAGTAAGTATCAGATAAAAAAATGTAGTTATATAATGTGATTTAGTCAGAGTGGGTGCATTGAGTGTAGTACCTGTGGGATGCACATATAATCTCTATTACCAAATACACTGCTACAGATTTGTAGGACTGTAACTAGCTGGATTTTGTTGTCCCGTATAAATAATAACATTGCTATATAAATTTCAGCTTTGCTATAAAAACTACACATCTGTAATGATCCACTGAACTGTGTTTAATACCATGCTAAATCTGCGGCTTGGGAGAGTAGGAGCAGTGTCAGACACAATTTTAGCGTCTGCTGTGTGTAGTATGAATTTATTCAAATAATCGTTTGGGAGTCAGAGGCTGAGTCAAACAGGTAGAGGTCAAAACCAGGAAGTACACGGAACTAGGAAACGGGAAACAAAGGCTCGGATGTAATGAAACAAAGTACGATAAGATTCCTTAAAATGAAGTTAAGTTTCACAGTCAAAAACTAATCAAGATTTAATACAGCACAGGTGCACGCAGTTAGGTAACATGCCACTGACAAGACAGGGGCGGAGACAGGATCAAAACAGAAACAAACATTAGCACATTGCCCTTGTCACCATGGGAACCCTCACACGAAGGAGGAATCTGTGACAAATGTATGAGGGATCATCAAGATAATCAATAGTTCTGTATCAGTCTCATAATTGTTAAATGATAGGGGTCTCTGGGACTCTGGTCATGATTCACTTTGATTATGATTCACGATACTGGCTTCATGATTCGTTTCGATTTGATTCTCAGAATATTTTAAAAAAAACTGTAATGAAGAAAATTTATAACTGAAAAGATTCTTTTTTTATTTCTGAATTATAATCAATGCAAAACAATGTGCATGTTTGTCTGCATAAAGCTAAATAAATTTTAAAATAACTATGAACCGAAGTTTAATATTGTAAACGAAATGTACCACAGGTTCACCATATCTTAAAAATAAATAAATATATATATAAATTCTCCGTAAAATTTGACTGAATAATTTATGTTGTCATTTTAACTGGAAACAGAGCTCCAAAGTCGGCTAAAATGACCGTCTTCTGTGGCCTCTTTCTCCGGCACTGTAGATTGAAGTGGTACTGTATGGTGTCATTTGAAAGCTACCGAAGAGCTCTTTTTAACTGTTATAACATGATTTTGTAACCATATAACCTATAATGCTTGTCGATCATTGTGTTGCGGAGCTATCAGTCACTTCATAAGTGCAGATGATTCTTGGTAATGGTGCAGGCTCTCCAAGTAGGAACACAATCATGTGATCTCTGTATATTTAAACATTATGGCTTGCACCTTTGGTGTTCAAACAGTGCAATTACATTAGATGCATAATTAATAGAACGCTGATTTCCATGATGTGAATCGCACATTTTTGCATTGCGATGCACTGTGTCACGTTACACCCCTATTAAATAATCATCTAATCATCTAATAAATGATTTGATTTTACATATATATGTATGTTTATATGTTTTTATATATGTGTGTGTGTGTGTGTGTGTGTGTGTGTGTATATATATATATATATATAGAGAGAGAGAGAGAGAGAGAGAGAGCTTTAAAATTATTATTTTAAAGGTTAAACTCCACATTCATATGTTTTTGTTTTAATTAAACAGTATATAGCTGGTCATGGAGAATTCATCAGCAGGCGATTCACAGATAAAATCAAACCTGCACCATCATATTGTAATCATTTGTCCTAGGCAATGGTTTTAATCTATAAAATATTTATAGCTAGGTTTTGTTCTGTAACACAGTAATATTTAATGGAGTTGACACAAAAACATGTTGTAGATAACGAGCTGGCCTGCTTTTGCTTATAGCCTTTGCTGTAGTAGGTGTGTTTTCTCTTTCCTGGCAATTAATATTCTCAAGCAACCAGAAATTAAATTTATTTAATGTTTTGTCTTGATAGATGCCATTTCTATCAACTTTCTATCAATTTTATGTATAAAATATATGCACATTATATCCCATAGATAATCATCAGCCAAAATTGTGACATGCCACTCTTGCTTCAAATGATCAGTGAAACCTTAAAATCTTTCAGAGCTTTAAACATCATAAGCAAGACTTCAAAGTTGATACAGAATGTTATAGGCATCTATTGAAAATCTGATTAATTAGGCACTGATTTTTTTGGTAAGGACAATGTAACAGAGCTCTAAACAAATGGAAGCGTAATTAAAAAACCGCAGCATTTGTGCAGATTATAAATAAAGAGAGTCCTGAGTTTAAGCGATAGGTGTTGACTTGAATCTCTCTCACTATCCTCCCAGAATAATTAAACTCTGTAAAGTCCCAGATTATTATTCATTTATTTACCTAGAAGAAGTACTGCTATAAATTATTAAGTAACTGCAGTGAAGTGAAGGAGAATAAATCTATTGATGCGTCCTGGAAATTAAAATATGTCTAATGTTTAACTAAGTGGAGGAGGAAGCATGTGATCATTAAAGACAGGGGAGGAAGCATTGTTTCTTTCTCTCAGCTCATAGACAGATTGAGTGATTAAGATGTGAGTTGAACTGCAGTTCTGCACAGTGTGAAGAGGAGGAAAGCTAAAAGCTGCTCTCCTGAGGCTCCCATCAGCATGGTATTCTTTTTGCCTGTTGTGTTGTGTGTTTGTTTTGATTGCTGACAGGATCCCACGTGGGTTATGCAGCATCTGGGTTAGTTCAGACTTGCGGCTGAAGTGCTCCATATCACAGGAAATCCCGAAAAATGGATAAGCAAGAACAGCAACAGGGCAGTTGTGTGAATGTGATGCGGCAGCACCTCAGATTAACATCTCAGTGTGACTCGCTTGGTCTTTTCCAAAGTTACATCAGATTATCTGAGAAAATACATGTTGGATATTTGTCAATTTGGTTGATTCTATGGGTATATGTAACAGTGTACTGTAAACCCTAATGTTGTCTTTACTTGAACAGTAATCGTGACTAGGGATGTCACGATACCAAAAATCTAGTAGTTGGTACCAATACCACCAAAAGTACACAATACTCGATACCAAAGTCGATACCGCGGTAAGGTTTAAAAATAAATAAATAAATAAATAAAATTTTTTACAGCACCTGGAGGACATCCTCCTCTGGCTAATACTGGCAAAAAGAGAGGGGGGGGGGGTATTTTAGTTATCTGACAATGACTAATAAAACAGTGCTAAGTGCTAATAACAAGTGCTAAGGTGCACTCCTAAATGATAATTTCAAAAGGCAGTCCTCGTCGTATTGTCTGCTGCGGTACTGGTGTAGTGAAATTCAAGAGTTCATCGTGAATAGGAGATACGACTTTGTGTGTTTGCAAAGAAATGGCAATCACGGAGAGGATGTTTTGTTACATTTTGCTAAAAAGTGTTAATTTTTCCCTATGTATGGAGACTTTTAGGACACCCTGTGTTTAAGCACATGTGAACAGCAAGTTAAGTGAACTTAATTAGTTAAACACACAGGTTACCTGGTGGACTAGCGGTTAGCATGCGGCACCCTCAATGTGAAGTTAACAATTTAAGTACAGTCTACACGAGCACCAAGTTAAGTGAAGTTAAATATACAAGTTTTGGGAGACCCCATTACTCAATTAAATTGAGGGAATGAGTTTACTCAATCAATTGAGTACAGTTAGCTTGTTGTGGTATGAAACACAAGGCCCACAGGTCAAATCTGTTTAAACTATAACAGCCTTTTCCACTTCTTAAAATATGAAGGATAGTTACTGTAAACTGTAAAATGTTGTATATATGTGCACCCCGGATTCTACCGCTCCTGGCTTCACCGGATGTTGCACGGGCAGAATTTGAGTTTGACACCACTGTTACTGTATATACTTTTAAGCGATCCCCATAAAGGTTCACAGAAAACTTTTCCTGGTGTTGTGTGATTCTTTAGAAACTCTACAAGATTATTACTTTTTTCTTTTAAATCAGAAGAATTTATGTATTTATATACATTGTTTTCATAAACCGATTTACAAAATACTCTCAGAGATTCCCAGAGTTCTCTGTTATTGATGCTGAGTGTATTGAAATTTCAAATAAGATGATTTACTTCAGGGTTTCTACTGCTTAAAATGAGACGAGAAATGAAGTCTGTTGAAGTGTCAGTTTGAAGCATGCTGCAACATAATACGACACCTGTTGTGTTCATTCTTGCAAACGATATATAGCATCAGAGGGATGCCTGTAATTCCATTTAAAAACACTGTTAGTAAATGAATTGATGCTGTCTAACTGTACATACTGCACACCGCACACCATCACACTATTACTCACTGCCACCATTTTTAGCCTTGCAGTTTGGGGCCCCACAGTATTGGAATAAACTACTATAATTAATATTTTTATACATGTTACTGAGGAAATTTGGACCTTAATTCTCAGGCAACAGCAGCTTGCCTCCTGAGTCCTGGTTGGTCAGCGTGATTTCAGAACATATTAAGCTTATTGTTATGAAACTATGTTTGAATTGCTTATTTATTTGTTCATTTTAATTACCATATGAAGAATTTTGCAGTCATAGGAAATGATTGTTTATGTCAAAAGAAACTAAAGAGCATTAAATCTTAATAAGCAACAAACTCACCTCATCACCTCAGCTCCTGCTTAAATTCTGGCCTAAAAAAAACAAAAAAACAACAACACACATATAGTAGGTGCGAGATCAGTTTTGCCATGGTCAGCTTGACCCTTTAAAACTGCTGCAGTGGGAAACTTTGTAAGTTTTAAACTACCTCGTTAAATCTGTATCTCTTTTAGGGTAAGTATACACAACAACGCTGTACTAAAAACGGAATAGTTTTTCCTTTGTGTTTTTTAAAAAGTTTTGCGTACAGACGACAACATTGTCAAAACGATCCCCGTTCACACGGATCCGCGAAAACGACTAAAAACTATGTATTATGCGTGCCAGGCCAGTAGTTGGCGATGTCACTTTGTAAAGAAACACTATGCGCCTGGGCACAAGCATTCACGTCAAAGCATCCACCATATTGATCCGGGCAAGACTGCCCTATAAACAAATACAATTAAACGGGGGAGCTGTGGTTTTTCTGGATAAAAAGCACAATAACATTTACATTTCTCAAACAATTTCGATGGTTTATGATCTATGTGGAGTACAAAAAAATGTTCTGTCTCCAGTTACTTAGAATCTCGATAGTTAGACTTGGAAAATTATTCATTTTCATAAGGAATTGTGAAAACTCACGATTGTCAAGCATAGATTTGGCTTATTTGTCTTAGTTAATAAATGCTGAGACGTCCCTAATGTAATATAATTTAATGTGCATGAAATGTGCATAAAGTTTTTTTCATTGTGGAAATGGATTTTTCCATCTTCAACCCTATCTTTTAGCTTTTCTTGTGCTCCAGGTCAGAATTCTGTTAACAAAGCTCGTTCAATTTCAAATACTGAAAAAAATCTAAGCAGTGCCTCTTTAAGTTCTAATAATTGACCACCATTGTACCAAAATGGAACAAAATCAGCAAATACAAATCAAATAGTGAGACACTATTTGATTTGGTGTATGTAACAAACGCGTCTCCGCTAGTCGTAGTAGTCATGCAGTAAAACTACACTCTGATGGACAAGCGTCAATAAACTCAGAATCTTGAGCAGCACAAACACAGTCCTGTAGTCTGCCATTAGTTTTGAATGTCTCGCACGTTGTTTTGAAGTACTTGTGCGCATGCCTATAAACTGAACACGTAATTCTCCTTTTTGTACATTTATACGAAGACGATAATGGCATCGTTTTCAAAAACTTGCACTTTGAAACCTGTTAAGCTAATGAGCCAGCCAGAGGTGACGGAAGCAAGGAAAAACTCCCTGAGACGATATGAAGAAGAAAGACTCAAAAGGGAACCCATCCTCATCTGTGTGACAACAAATAGTGCATTTATGAATCATTCCCTTCTATAACTGTGTACTACATGGTCGAAAAGTGCAATTGTGTAAAACAGGAAATTCATCCTACTTTTCACATGAAAATCATAAACATAACAGGTGGTAAAATAGGCACATTTTAAGAGATAAATGATAAAAGACAGCTAAAGAGATGGCATATTTGGCTCAAATATTTTCCTTGAACGTGTTCATTCTGCTGCTTTGACAACCACAAGTAGACACTATACGGTCTCTCAAGCAGTCATGCAAACAACACCCAGAAATCAAAATGTCACTCTGTGCAGTGATGCAAGCATTCATGCGATATTTTGTCCAATCACAGGCAGAGGGAGGTCTCAGAACAAAAGACACAGTAGTTAGGAGTTCACTTTGGAAGCTTGCCCATTATGGATGTAACCGAATTTTAATACTATGACCAATTCCCCCTCTCTTGTGTTTTGATCCTCCGTGTGCTTTTGATTTGAGCCTTGGCCCCACCCCTGTCTTGTCATTGGTTTATCGCCCTATTGTGTCTTGATGTTCCCACCTGTTTCCTGTTTAATTCCTGATTAGTTTGTCTCGTCATTGTTATGTACGTTTCTGAGCCGTGTTCACTTGTCTTGTCTTGTTCCTTTGTTTTTATAATTCTAGTTAGACTTCCTGGTTTTGACTTGTTTTTCCTTTATGATTATGAATTAGCCTTGTGTTATTTTGTCTGCTGTTCTCTGTCCCCTGCTTGGAATATGGAGAGTGATTCATGGATTCGCCCGAATAAACTACACACTGTTTTTATACACTTGTGTCCTGCCTCCAGTTCTCACCTGATGCATGGTTTGGAGGTTTTGGAGCTGCGAGTATGAAGGTTGCGGGCAGGGTTGCCAGGTTTAAGCACAATTCCAACACCAACTACAATTCATAGACAGACACGAATCTAGCCCAAAAAGTTTGACAAGGAAGGCATTTTTTTCTTTTTCTTTTTTCAGTCTCAGTTAACTGTGGTGTGCGCGCATTTCTGATTTATTTATAGAGCCGCTGCTCCATATAGCACATGCACATGGCATGCTGCACACTGGGCCGCATAACTTCGCTGGGGGTGCAAAAAAAAAGGCAATAAAATTTTTAAATATTTACTTGTACGTGTATTGCTCATGTTTGCACTTGGAGCACTAAACAAATACAGCTACATCTACATAGATCCTGGCATTGCATTACACCCCTACTGCGCACACAGCAAAGCACAAACTGATGCCAATGCGTCTTCAGCGCTTGAAAGACATCTTTTGAATCAAATTTGCATTTTCTGTTTTATCAGTTTTTATGTTCCACCAAGAAAAATCTTATTTCTTTTTAATTTAAATTCTTTTTATTTTCATGCCAAGTTATTTGTTTCTCCTTGTATGCCTTAATGTTGCCTTCTCTAGCTTCCACACTAACTCTTATATTATAGAGGACACAAGCACTTCCTATCCTTCAGTAGTTCCTGGCGAGTTTCCTCTGTTGGTCTTGGAGCTCTGGAGCAAGCTGTAGTTTTTTTTTCTTTTCATTAGTGACCCCATGTTAACTTCATTTTCTAGTTCCTAGGTCACATGACCTGGAAGTGCCGCACAAACTCGGAGGAAACAGCTTGTAGTTTCAGAATGCTGAGGGAATTTCTCATGACAAGGCATATGGATTATATTATATACTGTGTGTGTGTGTGTGTGTGTGTGTGTGTGTGTGTATGATGTGATGGGAGCCTAGCAGGTGTGTGAGCGCTGGTCTGTGTCACAGAGGGTTAAAGGCTAACTGCCGGGTATTTCTGTAGGGAATTTACAGCCTGGGAGGAACACCGAAAGCACCCAGGCTAACATACTTGATCATCCTATTAATAACCCATCCCATGCCCTGACACCCTTGCTACACACTCACACACACATATTCTGTCTTGCATAATCATTGCCTTTTTTTGTTGTTGTTGTTGTTGTACAAGACGTGTGGCCATCAGCAGCTGGAGTTTTTTTAAAAGTAGTATTGAAGTCTGACTGCAAGATGGAGTAGATTTCAGTGGCTCGGCCAACAGGGCCGTCCAGCATTCCCATGATGGGTTGCTAGCAGTGAAGAACTAAATGGAAAATTCCACTGTTTCAGCGTGACATGCTTTCAGTATGCTTCAGCTTTTGCAAATAGATGAGAGCATGAGCTCAGAGTTCTCAAAGAGTTTCTAACTGCTCCGTGTGAATGTGTGTGTGTGTGTGTGTGCGCGCATGTGTGTGTCCTCCACAGGGTGGTCAAAGAGGAGATATCTGACGATAATGCCAAGCTGCCCTGCTTCAACGGAAGAGTGGTGTCCTGGGTAAGTGAGACAGATGTCCTGCATTCTGCCCCCTTTTGCGACAGCTTCATATAGCACAGTGTAACGTGTCAACCTGCATCATCATCCCAGGGCACACACTCGCACACATGCACTTGACCCATGTAGCAAGCTGTAAAGTTTGCTGCAAAAGCAGAACACACACTGATGTAGTGAAGAAAGCTACATGCCACTATAAAAAATATTTCACCACCCATTCAAAAGCCTGACATGATAAGGAAAAAATGCAGTTTTTACCCAAGCCACATTGGCATTTTTGTGTGGCATCATGCAGGCATAAACTATACTGTTTCTGTTACACCTTTGATTTTTAATTTTTTTAATGCATGACTTCTTAAACATCAGCAATCTGTGCAAAACAAGGGTTGTATAGGGTTATAGTCTATTCAACTAGTTATTAGGTTAAAACTTTTATTACGCTGATTCAGCCATTTAAAGATCTTGGCTTATTATTCATTATTCATCCTAAAGCTTATTATTCAGCTGCTATGACGTTTATCTAGTAGTTATCTAGTAACTACAGTGAAACTAGTCAAACAGGCATGTACTTTACAAGAGTAAGGAATGTAAACCTGGGCCTGTTGGCAGGTTCCTACAAGTTTAAAGGGTTAAAAACGTCTTCAGCTTACCAAATTTCAAAAGAATAAAAAGCACCATTTCATTATGAATAAGCAAACTTGTGGCAACATACACTGGTTTTACTGTAGTTACTAGATAATACATAATAAGCTTTAGGATAAATAACTGATTAATAAGCCAGGGTTTATGTGGTTAAAATCAGTATAATAGCTTTTAGCACCTAATAGACACCCTATTAAAAGACACCCTGCTGTGTGCACGGTCCATTTTTAATTAAACTTTTTTTACCACTGTAATTTGATTGTGAGTCACTAAATGATATTTTTTTTATGACACCTCCTTTACAGAGAAAGCAGACGGATGTATCGCAAATATGTCTGTACAGAATTTCGCTGAGTTTTTTTTTGTTTGTGATTTTGCGCCCAAAAATGCTTGATTTTTCTGCGGCTTTTTTCAAAATTTGCGATGCAAAATTTTTTGCAAAAATTTGCGATGTTTTTTGTGATTTATTTTTTTTTTTTTGCGGAAAACTTTTAGCTGTACTCATGTTCGACGCACACAAATCGAAGGGGGGTTTGGCTGAATGCACGTTGTGATGATGTCACATGCCGTGTCTTGGCCCAACTCTACGGTAAATCTGTGGTACTTTTGAGTAATTATAGTTCAAGCTCCTCCGAATATCGCAGAGTTTGCTTGATTTTGCGTTCAATTCTGCGATCTCAAAATCGCAATTTCCTGTAGGGACTGATTACACGATTTTAATGTACTCTGTAGAGGCAACCACGGGCATTAAAATCGTGTAGTGCACACCTAGCTATGGGTTATTCTTTAGGTATTATTCATGGATGCTTTTAGTGTAGACACAGCCTTCTCTATAACTATTATATTGCTATTTCTTAACCAGTATCAATCTGTTATATTTGTTGCAGATGTCCTATTTTTCCTCATGTCGTGGATTTTTTTCCCTTTCACTTACCTCTTTCACTTCAGTATCTAGGTCGACACTCTGTAAGCTTCTGTTGCTAAATTACATGAGACATCAGTGACTAAATGTGTGCTTTAATGTGGGTCCTGTGCAAGGTTTGTGCTATGTCAGTGAACATGTTCACTGCGTAAAAAAATACACCAGTGGATTAGATTAAAAAACATTAATGCTTATTAATGTTGTGCTTATTAATGTAGTGCTTATTAAGATTTCTACATTTTGACATATTTGTGAGTAGCTACATTGGAGAATTTGAAAATAAATATGAACTATACGTACATCCATTTAACTAATGTAACTGGTGATGCGTTTTGGATTTTTGAGTCTTTCATTATAACACGTTAATCCTGGTTTAATACATAAATGCTGGGTTTGAGTTTGACACCTGTGGTTTAACAAATAGCCACACCATCTTACTGTTGTAAATTGGTTTTCATGGATTTGGCCATGTGCATTGGTTTTAGCTGGGCATAAGCTACCCACTTAACTCTCATTATTTAGCTTATGAAAGCACATAACAGTGCCTGTGTCTGTAGGCCAGTTTGCATAATCCTTTAGGGTCCACTCTTTTTCCCAGCTCACTAAATGCATTCTGTTGTAGTGCCTCTTCCTGCATTGCTTATTTATGCAAGACCACTAGTCGCTGTGGAGAGGCTCTTCCTGAGACCTTTGTTTTTACATGTGTGTGTGTTTGGCTGTAGTTGGTGCTGACTGAAAGCACACACTCAGATGGCGGATCTCAGTGCCCAGAGAGTCATGCCGAGCTGCCGCCCCCGCTGGAGCGAACAGGAGGCATCGGAGACTCGAGACCCCCCTCATTTCAGTAAGTATTCGATATAAGCACAGCGAATTAACTTTTATTACAGGGTTAGTACACATATAGTGCAAATATTGTTTCATAGCAATAAACTCGAATTACACTATAAACACAGCAAGAGACTAACGCATACTGGAGCTGTAATTAAAACTACAACCTTAAAAATCAGACCAGGACTGGATTTAATGGCTCCATAGCATAGTGTTCTTAGGGACACTGGGTTATGACTTTATGGAAACGTTCCAGGAATACATCACAAAATACTGCACACATAACTACCAAATTACGGGCACAGGCATGCACTCATATATAGTCATGAGGCTTCTGGATTTTTATAAAATGACTTGATTAAATATCAGGAAAAACTTTGCACACAGAGGCGTAAAAGTTGAAAAGTCGCCTGGATAAAAGGAACAATGAATGCTGACATAACAAATGTGTCTTCTAGTTTGTCTGTGATTATTGAGATTATTCAGGACAGTTGCAGCTCCGATTTGCGTTTCCGTTTGCAGACGTTTCAGAAAAATCACTTCAAATTCGGATAGAAACATATCCCTCACAAAACTGATGATTCATCTCGGTCCAGTCTGGGGTCCTGACAGCAGCGGTGACTGCAGTAACAGATGTCTGTTGGCCAGCTGGAGACGAGGTCTGTTTATCATATTTATGAATCGGAGCCCAAATGCTGCTCTCATTTTAGGGTTAGACGCTACAGTCTGTGTGTGTCTGTTTCTGCTAGCATTCATGTCCTCATCTACCCAAACATGACCGTTCACTCATGCATGCAGACCAAACACAGACAGTTGAGCAGAAAAGTTTAGCTTAATCATATTTGCAATAAATCCAAATCAGATGTTGGTGTGTATCAGCAGTGTGTTTATTACTCCAGGGGCCACACTGAGTCCATGCAATCTGTTACATCCTGCTGTCTCTTTATTTGAAATGTAACTTTGTCTCATTTTTGCCCCCTGTGGGCCAGTTAGTGTTTTAACTTCCTCACCCACACACTGACATAGAGAAGGTTCTATGGCCATTTCCTGTAGGTTTGACTGCCATCTAGCGGTGTGACCTCCAGGCCTCGTCTCAGCTCTCCTCCTTTCCCCTTTTGCTGCCATGTTACTTGGCTCTCGCAATCATCATCCAACAGGCTACCGGCCAATTTTCCTGCAGATTAATTCAGTCAATTCCTGGGTGTATGTTTCTCCCACAGCAAATCTGATTTATTTCCATTACAAAAGCTGCACTGCAGCATCAGTAAATAACCAAATGTTATCTCTGGTCTGTTCCCTTTGTGCTTTTGTGGCGTGTATTATTCAATAGTCCTGGTGAATACATTTGGAGGGATGAGGAGAGCACATGGTAGCCGGTCCCTGAGTGGCTAAACCGGATTAGCCGACATTAAAAGCTCCTGTCTCCATTACCCCAGGGACGTGGTAGGGTGCTACATCTGCCTTAATCCTCTCAAGGCTTGAGCGCACAACCCCCCACCCCCTGTTTGCTTTAATGGGGCTCAGCGGGGTTTGGAAGCACAATAACACGAACTGTGTATACACTGTATAAGCAAAGCAGGGAGGATTATGTTGCAGGCTTATATACGTAAAGCTTGGGTTGCGTTCCAAATTTAATGGGTAGATATCTATGAAAACATTGTAATACTGAAATATTATTGCTGTATATCTACAGGGGTGTACAAATCTTAAATTCTTTACCTAGCCAACTGGGTAAGTCAAAGCTATTTATGTGCATTAATAGAGACTATGGAAAATAAGCGAGTACTTGAATCCCTGGTAGGGGTGAATTTATGCAACCATAGTCTTTATCCTCTGTTAATAATGTCTCTAAAGGCTTCTCTGGCAGTGGTGGCTCAATGGTTAAGGCTTTGAGGCACGATCGATCAGAAGGTTGTGAGTTTCAGATCCACCATTGCTGGTATAACACTGGAGTCCATAATCAAGGCCCTTAACCCTCAACAGTTTAGTTGTGTCCTGTCTAAATATGACGTTGCTTTGGATAAAGGTGTCAAATGAAAAATGATCAAATGACAAATGTAAAATTGTTACGAGCTTGTTTCAGGCATCTTTATTTTTCACTCGATCACAGTTTTTGTGCTGCACTGTTCTGTATTTTGCTCAGTTTCATTACAGTGTCCACATCCCTTCTTATGACTGATTATGACTGATTCTGGAAATATTGAGGAAATCATAGCTCATTGAGGAATATTGAGGAAATCGTAGGCAACCAAAATCATTCCATAAAAGGCATTAAAATCGTGTAATGCACACCTAGCCATGGGTTATTCTTTAGGTATTATTCATGGATGCTTTTAGTGTAGCCAATTGGCATATTGGTTGTTGGATGAGTAAGAGAAAGTAGGTTTGTGAATTGTAAAGCTGAACCTGCTTGTACGCTGGACAACTGCGAAGAAAAAAACTGCACGTAATCTGCATTGCCCAGACTACTGATTTGTCCAGCTGTACCTTGCAATTATAAAACTGTATGTTTGTATCCAGGGATGCAAAATTTATATTCAGGTGTATAGTGCTGCTTCATATTTTAAAATGCCTTGTACATACACTGTAAGACATTTCAAGTTGGGATAAACCTAGGAACGAAAGTTCACCTGCTGCCTTAAAAACGTGAGTAAACTCAATTTGCTTGAACTCAAAAGTAGTCACAAGCAGTCAAGACAATGGAATACTTTTCATTTAATCTTTAATACTATACTTTAATAAGTTTCATTTTTGGAAACGTACAAACTTGAGTTCAATCTCCAAAACTTGTCATGACAATTGGAGTTAAATAGGAGAAATAAGTTTACATAACGTAATGGGGCTATCATGTTTTACATTGTAGTACATGTCAGAATACGTGTAAGAACCAGAGTAGACTGCAGTTGTAGTTTATTATCCAGTTGGTGAAATGACAGCTTTAATCCACCAGAGAGAGACATCAGCTCACCTTACCATGGAGGAGTAAATGAGTCCTAGCGAGATGACCAACATCGATTTCATGCACGTTTTCCTTCATGTTTATTTTCCCAAAGCTGTTCTTCTTTTCAATTCGCCATATTAATTTCCAGCCAATAGGCTTTTGTCATTACTGAAGCTTACAAGTTGAAGTTCAAATGGCTTTATTGAGATTTCAACCATATACAGTACAGCTGGTACAGTACACACTGAAACAAAACAGCGTTCCTCCAGGACTATTGTGCTATGTAAAACAACACAGAGCTACAAGAGACTCCACAGAACTAAATAAGACTACACAGACCTACACAGGACTACATAAAGTTTCCAACGCAAGACAGGACAGGACATTACTAAACTAGGCAGTGTAAAGGACAGTTCTTGTGTGGAATAAGGTGCAAAGAGATATTTCAATATAATCATAAATATTATTATATTATTATAAATATGATAATAAATTAGTAAAACATAACATACTAATTAGCAGCAGAAGTACAGGTGGTCAATGGAGTATTTTGTTTACGGTTTCCAGTATCGAATTAAGATTCAGATATAATGATGTTACAAAAGTGCAGCGATCACACTTGCACATGCACAGATTGGTGTGAGGTTGTTTTTCACACCCAGTCTGTGCCTGAGTCTTTGTGACACTGTATCTTTTCTCATTTGGTTCAGAACGTTTCACATTATAATCATTTTAAATTGCAGCAAATTGTTTGCACACTTGAGTGTTAATTGATTGGTCGGGAATTTGGCAGGGACATTTCTCACTGGTATTCCTATAGGCTGTTTTACATTTGCTGGTTAATCAAGCGCATTTAATTTGAGAAAGATAGAATACTGTAGTTGTTTTCTAATTACCAGAGGTGGGTAGTAATGCACTACATTTACTACGTTACATTTACTTGAGGAAGGTTTTGAAAAAACTTTTAAGAGTAGGTTTAACCGGCCATAGTTATACTCTTAGTCAAGTTCATTTTTAATCACAGAAATGTGCTTTTACTTCGCTACATTCCTCCGTTACAGTTATATATTAATGAATATATGTAGTTTTCATAATTAATTTCTGTCATGTATGATGAGATCTTGAGTCTCACGATACGCTGCAGTGGTCTGAATGGTCTAACGCACTCACTCTCTCTCTCTACACACACTTTCTCTTCTGTTCTGTTCCACAGGCTGTTCTTTTGTTCTCTGTTGTCTTGTTTAAATGCAGATGCTGACAAGTTTGTGTTGTTAACATGTTGTAAAAAAAGAAAGACAGATAACCATTGAAAAAATGTTTGTTTTTTGGTGTGTGTGTGTGTGTATGTGAGAGATTTTGTGTTGAAAATGACAGGTTCTTTGTTACTGTACCCATCACAGGACTGGGATATTCTGCTTCATATTGAACCCAGGTTTTTATACCATATAAACAGAACAGACAGACTTTCAGGGAGAGGTGTGACTTACAGTTCTCCATGTAGTCTGAGATTCAGGATTTTCCCTTCATTTAAATCAGATCTGAAGTAACTAGTAACTTGCTACTTGAGTAGTTTTCTCATTGGATACTTTATTACTCTTCCTCATGTAATTATTAACATTATTACTTTTACTGTTACTTGAGTAATTATTTTCATAAGTAGTTTTGCTTGTACTTGAGTAAAACTTTACTAGTTAAGTATTTACTAGTATTTTATTACAATATTATACATTCATTAAACTCTAACATTTTCTGACATTCCTACACATGCTTATTTCTATTGATAAATTTCTGCTGTTTATTATCTATTATTATTATTATCTTACAAGATCTTCATATTGATGTAAATGTTCTCTAGAAATAAAAATAATTGTTATTTTCCAGCTTTAACACAGTCGTATGCTGACTGCAGAACAGTATTTTTGCATCCTACGCTATGCTGTTGCATACTGTTGCAAAACTGTAAGCCTGCTTTTGTCATCTCGTTGCTTTGAAAAGTTATAACGGCTGAAAAGATGTATGTTGAAAATGAAACAGCAGTGATCGTTTCCGTTTATATCATGTTGGTACAGACTATTGTAAAACTGAGCCTCGGTTTACTTAGACAAGGACCGAGACCCCATGTTTCAGCAGACCAGGGTTCACTTCTTGTTGTTGTTGTTGTTGTTTGGAACCACACTGATGCATTTCACCAGTTTCATGAGGCAGGTGTGAACAGTAGGCTTGCAGTAGGCTTGGCATGCTTGCAAGTGAACCTTGTAGGTAGAATTTTTTCAGCAGTGTTTCATGCTAGCGCTGATGTGCAGACGCAATAGGTGTTCTGCATATCTGAATGTAAAAATGCAACAACAACAAAAAAGATATGCTAGATACAATTCACAAATTGTTTGTTTGATGGCTTTCACACTTGCAAAGAGGTTTTTCTTTTTCAGATGCAAATGTCTGAATGACTTTTCCACCCATGCCCTGTCATACACATCTCATATATTTTGTTTAGTTTTGTTTAATTTTGTTGAACGTAAAACCAAATCAAGTTCGAACTCAGTGGACAGATAAGCCTAGTTTGTTTTGCTGAAGTCTGTACCAGTGTTTGTTTTCTTGTGACATTGTATGTTTTTCTGCTGGTGTGGTTGGTTTCCATTGCAGTGGTTTTTAAGCTAACAAAACTTTTCCCACTTGAAGGTTCTCTGATTGGCCAGGAATCTGGCAGCATGTTTTTTGATGGACATTTCTTAGTGGGTTCTCATTAAGGATTGGTTTTCCTCTGCTGGTCATTTGTATTAGAGAAAAGATAGAATACTATAAGTGTTGACTACTTGTTAATTGGTACAATATTAACTGGCAATCAATATGTATAGTATTGTATCATTTTGTTAGTGTACCTCTTTTTCATGAGGGTACCTACAAGTTATTAGCATACCCCTAGTTCAGTGTTGCTTCTGCTTGCACTGATGGAGCTATTTTCTGCATTTATAATATGCCAGTATTATAATATAAGGTAAATAACAATCTCAATAAACAATGTTTCTGCACAGACTTATTGAGCTGTAGGCGCATTTATGTTGTTCATTGAGATGATTCATTTAAGTCCTGTAAAGGAAATGAGAACATATACGTTGGTATGTGTGTGCAGATCGAGAAGCGACAGCCTCCACAGTCCTCGCAAATAGCGAAGGTTGAACCTTACTTTGGCAGTACAAGTGCTTAGTTTCTTTCAAATACTTTTGGGTCAGACCTTCATAACTTTCTTTTGAATGCGGATTGAGACACTCGTTTTTTTAGGCAGATTGGGATTCACTTGTTTCCTGTCAAAACAAAACAAACTAAAGAAAAAGTACCCTGCAACAAATAAGGTGCTGCAGGTGTTAAAATGCTATAATAGTTAAGCCCCTTCTTTATTAATTTCCTGACGCTTCTTGGGTGTATGTGCAGAGAGACTCAGATGATGTTCTCACCAGCCTCAGGTTTCTCTCCAGCCCTGAAAAGCATTCCACAATATTTAATGGAATAACCAGCCCCACGGCACATGCTCTCTCTCTCTCTCTCTCTCTCTCTCTCTCTCTCTCTCTCACACACACTACTGCACTTCTGTACTGCATTGAGTGCTGCACGACCTGAGGACAAGTTACTTCTCCTCAATAACAGTTATAATCTCAGACTCTCACCTGAAGGAGAAATACACAAGACTAACAGTGTTCATGGTTCTTAACAGTTCAACTACTTAGGATAATACACATTGAGATCTATTATCACAGTTCTCCTTATGGTTTTGTGGCATCATTGAAACCTCTGTGTGTGTGTGTGTGTGTGTGTGTTTAGTGCCAACGCGGTGAGCAGTCGGGATGGACTGGACACAGAGACGGGCACAGAGTCTCTCGTGAGCCAGCGCAGGGAGAGGGAGCGCGAGAGGAGCCGCAGGGCACGGGACAACAAGCGTAAGTCACTCTGACTGTGATGTATCCGTGAACAATATACCACATATCATCTAGCAGCAGTTCATACATTTCAAAGCGCTAATGAACATGTCACAGATAAGGACAGGTCTGTTTTGAAAGAAACAGTAACCACAGGTATGGGATTGTGTTTTTCCCCATGACAGTGAATCTGGGGACTTCAAAAGTCAAATAGAGAACAAAGCTTAGTTTCTTTATAGCTGGCAGACCAGAGACCTGTTAGTCAAACCTGCACTTGGATATGAGACCTAGACTGGCTAGCATAAGTCTTCTCTTATTTCCTGTTTAAGTTGTTGATTTCTAAAACCTTGAATTGTGATGTAAAACACCGTAATTTTTTCACTGCACATTTAAAAACAAAAAAGTGGTCCAAACATGAGCCAAATGATCTGATGTTATTTATTTATTTATTTATTTATTTTCCGCCACTTTGAGAGAAACTGGACGGGTCACAATGATGACAGTAAAAGCAATCATGTCATTAGTGACAGCAGAGTTGGAAGACATGATCATTAATATTGTTCCTTTATTTGATTAGCTTGTTTTTTTTTAACCAGCTCATATCAGCTGCAATCAAATTACTGATGAAAGGCTCTTGACAAATGAAAGACGAATTTCGCTCAGTCACTTTCAAATCATTTTGGTGTAAACCTTCATAAAACCATGTTTTCACCAGTAACAAACTGAACCTTGGTTGGGTGCGGATCGAGATTCCTGTCGCAGACATAGCAGCAACAACCCACTCTTTTTACTGTGTTGATGTGTTTATGGTGTTGTGCATTGGGCGATGCAGTATGCATATCCGATCAGCAACTAACAGTACTGTTCACTCCACCTACTGAGTACCATAAGGTTCTGTTGACACTAATCTTGGTAATCTTGATCAGGTGCCAAAAACCATATAGCTCGAACACTTGGTGATCAGTGAAAGAAACAGTGCTCCAGTTTTCTGTTTCTGAAAAAAGGCCCTTTTTTGGGTGAATTAGAGGTGGACAATATGACAAAAATATAATATAATGATTCTCAAAAGTGTTGCTTGGGGGCTTCACCATTTTACAGATTAAGTACAAAATTTTAACATCTACTGTTTCCTATCAGTTTGTAATTATAGAAACAAAGAATCAATAAAAAGGCATCACAATATTCGCAATATCTCATAAAAGTGTATTATGACAAAATTCATCATAATATTTAATATTATATTTTCATGTCGCCCAGCTCTAGGGTGAATGCAGTAGTAACACTGTAGATTACGTGATTACTAAAGTCATGGAAGATTGAGGTATTTTCCAGTCAGGACTTGGGAAGATTTAATGCTTATTTTAATAAAGTCTTGCATTTGTTTTCAGCTGAGTAATTTATGTAGTGTTTGTTTTCTTTGCTTTGTACAGCCTGAGTTCGGTTTAAAAAAAGGTCAGAGGCAAGATGACAGGAAACATATTTATCCCCACCGAGAGAAGCTTTTCTCATCAATACAGCACGTCCTGGCTTTTTTTTTTTTTTTTTTTTAAAGATCCTCTCATTTGAATAGATGGTTCTCGATTTGCCAGCAAAATCAAGATACAAGTCCCAGCAACAATTGAGTTCGTAAGTTTACACACCCTTACCTCGAAATGATGAAACCAGATTACTGGGAATTAAGCTTTACAGTTATATCTTTATTTCCTGTGATAAAACTGATTAAGAACAGTATATTGAGATGATAATAATAGTAATGAAATCAAACTTATGTTTTTGAATTTAATATAAATTGGTAATATATTCCTAAGCATCGATATGTTTTCTTCAAGTCTGTGAAAGGTCAGCTTTGCTGTTTGATATTTTGAGCTTGTTTGAACTTCTTATTCCTTAAATAAGACTTAACAGAGTAAATTGGTGTTGACTCTTTTAGGTGCTTAGATGCTTCAATGAGACACATTCAAATATATTAACTAGAGGTGCTGTCATGAATCAGTGAAGGAACTCTGACTATAGTTTCCAGCAGCTACTGCTTCAATGTCACATGACCACCTGATTTACGTTTCGGTTAATGAGCACTCTTGTATATAGCCACTGTTTGCACTGCTTTCCTTGTCTTAAGTTTGTCTGACTTACCTTTGTCTCTGCTGCTGTGTTTTTGTCTTTGGTTTCTGTTTAGTTTTTGCCACAGTGATTTGCCTTACAGTTGTAGTGTCTATGTATTTTGGTTTTTTACTTATTAAATCTTTAAAATTCTGCAATTGCATCCGTCTCAAATTCGTAACGTGACAGGTGCTAATGAATATAACTGCTGTCTCTAGGGATGTGACGGTGAGGAAGTTTTCCCACTGGTTAATTGACGTGTGACAACACCGGTAATACTGGTACCACCGGTGGGCGGGCTTTTCCCCCTCGCTTATGAATGCCCGTGCGACCGTGCGCATTTCACTTTTTCTTTCAAATTAGTGGCAGTTTGGGGGCAGCGATTGCATGAATGGTGGGTTCATTATTATTCTTAACGAAAAACACAACAACTACAAAACAGTACAATGACAAACTCAATTATATTAAACATAGAACTTTTGAAACCAAATCGTCCGCCATGGTCTTGTCAGTCAGCTCGCCTCACTCTGAAGTCTGACTCCTGCTGCTCTGTGCTGCGACTCTGACTCATGCTGAATCGAGCAGACGCATTCAGTTTTTAATTGTAGCGTCTGTTCTCTAGCTGAACTAAATGATTTTTATTACTATAAAAACGCAAATCGACAGTGGGGGCGGTGCCGCGGTAGGCAAGTGATGTAATCGGTGTGCGCCCGAACACCGTGTAACACCGGGAACACCGGCTATCACAGCAAGCCTAGCTGTCTTAGATGAAATCGCAGTAATATACAGGTTGTGTCGTAACAGGCTTTCAATACAAAAACAATCTGAATATGTTTTTAGATGAACTGAAAAATACAGTAAAGGCATATATATATATATATATATATATATATATATATATATATATATATAAGGGGGTGCACAAACTTTTGCACTCAACTGTATGTCACATTCTCATCTTTTTAAAGTATCTGCTTGCTTTTCATGTTTGAATGCACTCTCACGATCAGAGAGCTGTGCACTGTTTCCCTTTTTAAAGAACTCCTGTGCTCTTCTTGGTGCAACATCAAACCCTGTAATGATTGCGCTCTTTTCCTCATGCTGTTAGAAGCTCATTAGTGAGAGACTCATTAGTGTGACTTCTTTAGCAGCAGCACTGATAAATGCCTCAAGCAGGGGAGACAGATGAAAGTGGTGTGTGTATGTGAGAGAGAGAGATTTTTTATGAACCCGTATTGAAGATGCCGTACGAGTGTCTGCCTCAATATTTCAAGTAACATGAATGTGTCCACTAGGGGTCAGAAAATGAAACACTAAATGAAAGTCTTGCGTATCACTGCAGAATAAAGATGCTGAGGGTCACACCTTACTTCCAAGTTCTAGGCGTTGTTCGATTTGATGGGGAACGGATTTAGGATTTTTCTGATTTTCTCTACACATACAAAATTAAAGATGAGTGTGGATATCACATACTAAAAGAGACTACATAATAAACACCTGCTACATACTGTCTTTGAAATGTAAAGTTAATCTTTACTAACCACATGTTCATGTTGACTACCACAACAGTTTATCTAGCTAATTAAATGAAACTCTATTTTTGTTTGTAAATATATAGTTATGTTACCCTGTATAAATAAAAATATAGTTATGTGTGAGTATGTATTTCATGCCCACAATGACAAGCTACAGCTTCACCTTTCTCTCTCTTCATTATCTTACTGTATATGAGCACTTTCCGGATGCGCTCATTGTTGTGCTGCGTCCGAGCAGTGCAAGGTTTGCACATTAAAGAACTATATTGGCAATATTACTCTTACTGTAACCATATGCTATCGATGTCTGAGGCAGAGTGTATTTGCAGTCATTTAGGGTTCTTTCCTGGAATGATGGGCAGCTCATTTGGAATTTTTTCTGTACGGGATTTCGTGGAGTTTTTTCGTGATTGTTGCAGCCAAAAAATGCTGAGGATTTTTTATACATTTTTTCTTTTTGTGCAGAAAACTACTTCAACTGGCAAAATTGCAATTGCACAAAATAGTTTTGCTTTGTCTTTCATAGTGATGTTTGTTGGTAAATGAGAACTTTTAACTGTACTCATGTTCAACATACGTGAATCGAAGCAGGCTATGGCATCGTGATGATGGCGCATGGTGCATCTTGGCCCAAATCTGTGGAAAATCTTCGGTAATTTTGAACAATTGCAAACTCCTGCGAATATTGCGGCGTTTCCTTGACTTTGTGTTCATTTAGTGCAAAATCACTAAAGTCTAGAGGGACTGTGAAATTAGTCAAGGCAGTGAAACAGTCATAAATCTATTATAAAAAAAACAACAACAAAAGGACAGACAACTGGTGTATAAACAGGATAGCAGTGTGATTTGCCCATAACTCTGACATTTCATCATCATCATTTTTGATGAAATTCAAATTGTATCATTTTCAGTGTTATTATCAAATATAGTTCTGTTGCCTTATGAATTGAAATCATATCATATTGTTTGGAAGTTTTCACCCCTGTATAAATATGATTTTTTTTTTTGCTTACAATTTTTTGCATCATTGTGCTAAGCATTAAAATATTGTTGTTCGACCTGATGGGGAAAATCTATTTCAGACATTTGACCTTGCTGTGACCTTGACCTTGTTTGGATCAATTCTGAAATCTAATCAGTTCATCTGCTGGTAATAATAATTCCATATACATAACGTTTATGTGTGTGTGTGTATGTGTATAATATATGGGGTTGTTTAGTGGTTAGTATGTAGTGTAGGGGTTGGACAGGTGTGAGGCCCAGGGGCTGCAGCATTGTATGAGTGAATATTAGTTTTCATGCCCCGGCCACTGTTTCATTAGCCCTGCTTAACCACTGGGCCTCAATAACCAACTGGTAAGATACTGAGAGCTCAGATTGTTTTGCAAATGACTGGATATACTATTTTACTGCTGTGCCTTGACCTGTACAACTGTTGAACATTTGTGCCTTTTTGTCGGAAAGATATGGAAGGCTTTGGGGACTTTTTGAAACAGAAGTAAGCACGAATTCACCATTTCCCTCTGGGGTGGAAGCCGAGTTGTAATCAGGACAGATGGGATATATGAAAGGACATTAATTTCTCGTGTTATAGTGCAGTTATTCACTGCAGGCAAACCTCAGTTTGTAAATCACCAGTCGCACGGCACACCTGGCCGAGGTCAGACTGGATATCACGTGGTTCCATCTCTGCTCTGGGCGGTGCATCGTACTGACATCTCCATTTCTTCTTCTGCTCGAGTTCATGCGGTGAATGGGCAGTGTGAGCAGGGTGGTGAGCTAGATCAGAAATTTAACCGTTTACTGTGGGTTACATTTTCAGAGCGTTAGAGGTGTGCCATTCAGTGCAGCTGTAGAGGTAAGACTTTTATTAATGCTGTTAATAGAAACTATTATATAACAATATATTGATTGTCAGATTGAATTAATGGCATAGCAGAATTGTAGGCTAATTGGCTTTACCTTTTTAATTACTTTTGAATTTTTTTTTTTAATTTCTGATTTGCTGTTTAATTTGTAATTTGGAAAATAACACAGTAATTAATAATAAATAGTTATGCTTATTCTTTAAGGAAAAAATTACTGTGACAAGAGCTTCTAACAGGCCCTGTTAGGGTTGGCCAATACAATAATATAGCATCAATATTGTAATAAATTGCATCACTGAACACTCTGTTGTTACTCATAGTAAAATGTAGTGGAAACATATTTGTAGTAGGGGGAATATTTGTACAGTTTTTTTCTTGCAAATTTTCTGGACAGATAAAAGTGTCAGTTAATTTGAAGCATTGAACTTGTCAAGACTCGGTCAAGATGCTGTGCCTTTAGCGCAAAGTCCGTTGTGGATTTGATTGTAGCTGAAAATATAATGCCAATAATTTTGACAGCAAACCAAGTGAGATGCGAGCTAAAGCTGAGAAAGCCACGCTGAGGCCAAATATCGACGTATTATTTCCAGTCAGCTATTTGTTGCTCCATGCCTACAGGGGGCTTTGATTACATTTGATTATATCTCCTTCCCCATATCTGTCTCTCTCTCTCTTTCTCAGCACCTCTACTGCAGATAAGAAGTAGAGCTAACTGCTCTCACAGATGCTGTGGTGAAAGCAAGCGATGGAGGATGAATACGGAGAGTGACAATGAATGGACTTTCCAGAAACCCATTTGAACCAAGAGTTTAGAGTAAAACTTTTATTATAGGCTTATTCACACAGCAATAGGCATATTTTTGCTGTGTTTGCAAAGCCCATGGACTGTGTAACGTGCATGGTTTTCTTCAGATTGAGGGCTTTTAGGCATTAGACAGTGGTGCACTAAAATGAGTAAGTGATTAGATCAGCCGTGCTACAGCACTCAAAGTGTGTTTAAGGTGTGTTGGGGGTGTGCTATCCACTTAAAAAGTAATGGACACGGCTACAGTATTGGAGTGTTTTGGTCGAATGCAGCGTCCTTGCCTTCTGGTCAGACCCTTCCAACGCGTACGATGTCACCCTGAGTCACAGCCACGAGCCTGTCTGTGTACGTATTCTTTAACTGAGATGAATTAAGCACAATTAAAGATTTCACATCCTCTCATGCCCCATCAGTAGTTGGGTGATTAACTTCTTAAGATATGATACACATCTCAGTGATTAGATGTTAATAAAGGCACAGAGGCCACGCCTCCTTTATTGTTACTGACAGGCACAGAGGTCATGCCTCCTTTATTTGTACTGACAGGCACAGAGGCCACACCTCCTTTATTGTTACTGACAGGCGCAGATGCCACTCCTCATTTTTGTTAGTGACAGGCGCAGAGGCCACACCTCCTTTATTGTTACTGACAGGCGCAGACGCCACACCTCCTTTATTGTTACTGACAGGCACAGAGGCCATGTGTAGTTTATTGTTACTGAAATGGACAGAAGGGTGATCCCACTTGGTTGGGACTGACAATCACAGAAACCCTGCCTCCTTCACTATGACTGACATGCACACAGGCCAGACCTCCTTCAATGGGACTGACAGGCACAGAGATTACTTATGAACGTAGAGTGAAAAACAGCAATATTTACTTTTTTCTACTCCTTTTTCCTGAATGATGCATTTTTGTGTGCGTTAAATAAAAATACCACAATTTTTCTGTTTTTTTTTAAATACAATACTGCCTCTGTGGCACTTTGTTAACCTACTTAAGGATCGTAACACAGTTGTGTATCTCGAAATTGAAATTGTCAAGTATTGAGATTCAGTTGACATTGTTCATCATCTGATGCCCAATGTGCAATGTATTGAATCAGTGCAGCTGTGTTATAAATATTGAGACCAGTGCATTCATAGAATTAAATTGTTCATGAGAGAAGTATGCAATTGAAACTGTTATAATTACACATTTAAATAAGACTCTATTAAGAAGCTCCCGTTTAAGTCTAATCCATAGAGATCATTTTCAGACAACCATAAGCATCCCTTGTACAATGTGTCTGTCCTTAGTTGCCAGTGTTGGCCTAGGTCACAGTTGTCATTACGACTGATTTTATGTCCGTTACTTTTGTGTTTCTTTTGTAAATCTCCAAGTCCTGCTGTTCCCACAGCCTGTGTTTTGTGTGTGGTTGCACTATTTGCTCTGATAATGAATGCTGTGTGTGTGTGTCTCACAGTCCCTCGGTTAAACGGCCACTCGAAGGCTGAGCGGGTTAATCGAGACTCGGCCATGGGCTATGACAGCACCTCCATGATGAGCAGCGAGCTGGAGTCTAGCTCCTTCATTGACAGTGAGGAAGATGAGGATGCCAGCAGGTCAGTCTTTCCCAGACACTCATTTACTCAAGAGCTGTAGATTATCATTATGTAATATCTGTAATTAAATGACACCCTAAAACACCATATATATTAAGTAAGGAATACGTGCTATTATAGGATAATAATAATAATTGACGGGATGGTGTGATGCAACCCGACATGAAGCAGAGTTATTTTTACGACTGTGAAGTTAAATATTTTCTAATAACAGAAAGCCTGAAGTGTTTTATTCCACTTATAGTACAGTAATTTTCCAGTACTGTTTAAATAATATAAGACACATTATACTTAAGTTATCACAGTATCTTATCATCAACTCATCATTATTTTATTCGTATTCTGACCAACCAGAATCAAGAATTCAGCAGCGCAGTTGTATAAAATGTTTCTTAGTTATTTGCAATTGTATTGCAGAGGCTTAACTGCATCTCTCCTTTGCATTACTGTGCAGATTGAGCAGCTCCACAGAGCAGAGTACTTCTACTCAACTCATGCGTAGGCACAAGCGCCGGCGACGGAGACAGAAAGTGGCCAAGATGGACAGGGTGGGTTTAAAAGAAGCAGACTTAGCGTAATCTAGCAGTAGTAACATGTAATGAGCATTCCAGAAAGGAAACATTAAAGGACTTTTTGTGTGTGTGTGTGTGTGTGTGTGTGTGTTTTCTTACGACAGTCCTCATCATTCAGCAGCATAACAGATTCCACCATGAGCCTCAACATTATCACGGTCACTCTCAACATGGGTAAGATCTCTTTATATCTCCTGTCTTTGTACTCATCATCTGAACCAGAGGCGTCTCACAGTAATGCTGATGATAGTCACCATGTGTGTACACTACTGAGTGAAGCTGATACTGACAACTTTCCATCCCTCTTTCATACAGAGAAGTATAATTTCCTGGGTATCAGCATAGTGGGGCAGAGTAATGACCGAGGAGATGGAGGCATATACATCGGCTCCATCATGAAAGGTGGTGCCGTAGCAGCTGATGGCCGAATTGAGCCTGGAGACATGCTTTTGCAGGTATAGCATCACTTACACTCTAATTACTGTGCATAAAATGAATAGTTCATTCATAAATTACATTTACATAATTTCCCTTTTACCTCAAATGTAATCTCTCAGTCAAGACATGCACTGGAACAATAATAATGTTATGCACTGGAACTATTAAGACTAATGTTGCTACCAAATGAGGAAAGTGGTCTGTATATGGCACCCAGTTATCTAAAAAGAAATGGACAAAAGACCTCACAGGGCTGAAGACAGCAGTTACAGCTGTGTTGGTGCCAAAGACGTTTCTACACTAGCACATAGTTTGTTATCACTCCAGATGGGCTTTAGACTTGAGTTCGAGGGATGGCCCAAAGTTTGAAGATGGAATTGTGTATTAGAAGTGATTCAGATTATAATGTAGTTCAAATCTTATTTACATATTAAACAATATGGACTTTTTTTTTTTAAATACACCCACCATATCAGCACCTCTTCCCTTTTTGGCAGATAATAAGGACGTTGTTAGTTATGATCTCATGGACTTTTAAAACCACTGCTAAAAAATAAATACAGTGGTGCTTGAAAGTTTGTGATATAGAATATTCTATATATCTGCAGAAATATGACCTAAACATCATCAGATTTTCAGATCAGATTTACATATCTGTGAGTGGCAAAAGTATGTCAACCTCTAAGTTTAGCAGTTAGTTTTAAGGTGAAATTAGAGTCAGGTGATTTCAATCAATGGGATGAGAATCAAGTGTGAGCGAGTGCCCTGTTTTATTTAAAGATCAGGGATCTATCAAAGTCTGATCTTCACAACACGTTTGTGGAAGTGTATCACGGCAAGAACAAAGGAGATTTCTGAGTCCACCATCAGGAGAACACTGAAAAATAATTATGTGCATGGCAAGGTTGCAAGAAGAAAGCCCCTGTTCTCCAAAAAGAACATTTCTGCCCGTCTGTAGTTTGCTAACAATCATGTGGACAAGCCAGAAAGCTATTGGAAACATGTTTTGTGGGCGGATGAGACCAAAATGGAACTTTTTGTTTTAAATGAGAAGCATTATGTCTGAAGAAAGGAAAATAAGAACCGTATCCCATCTGTGAAACATAATGGTGGTAATATCATGGTTTGGTCCTGGATCAGATGCTGAAAGCAAATGTTCACATACTTTTGCCACTCAGAGATATTTAATATTGGATCATTTTCCTCAATACATAAGTGATCAAGTATAATATTTTCTCTCATTTGTTTAAATGGGATATCTTTATCTACTTTTAGGACTTATATGAATATCTGATGGTGTTTTAGGTCATATCTATGCTGAAATATAGAAAATTCTAAAGGATTTCCAAACTTTCAAGCACCACTATATTGGAAAAGCAGAATAAAAAAATACGGCGATACCACTTGATCTTGGTAACATGGACTTCTACATAAGTAGAACATAGTAGAAACATTCTACTATTTTATGAAACTGTTTCTGTACAAATAGTATTACTGAGCCAAATTGGGTCTCCGGATATGAGTGTGTGATGTGTTTTCTATAAGCTTTCCTTACTTGTTAGCAACAATAGCCTCACAACTACAGTTAACGAAGCAAATCTCACACAGAAAAAGATCCACAAGTCCTCATGCTGTAATCAGGCTCTGGGTTACTGATCAGAAGGTCAGGGGTTCAAGCCCCAGCACTGCCAAGCTACCACTTGAGCAAAACTGTCAAAGTTGGGGCCTTAACTATATCTGCACCAGGTGTCAGTATCACGACTGACCCTGCACTCTGACCCCTGCTTCCTAGCAAGCTGGGATATGCCCTAAAAAATTTCACTGTGCTGTAATGTTATACTTGACAAATATGGGTGCTTCTTCTGCAATACTGCTTTGTGTAATTTAAACTCTAAATGGTCAGAAGTATCACTGACTTCTAAAGTGGCTGTAATGTAATACTTTGTTGGAAGAAAATGTGAAGGTTTTCATGTGTGGATGTTTTCAAGCAGAGGAGACAGTATACCACAGAACGACGCTAATAAGCAAAACCTTACTAGCATCAAACATGGCTTAAATAAACTTGAACTTTTAAACTTAAAATGATCTGCTTGTCCCAAACACAGCTGCTCAGCCCAAAATATATTTGGTGTTGGCTGGAACGCTGGAACAATTTTGCGTTGATTGAATTTTTCAAAATTGTGTAAACGTCATCTATTTTAGTAGGAAGTTTTACACAACACAAACAAGATAAGTTCTTTTAATGCTCTATGACAAGTGGTAGTTTCTTTATGATAAGCAGATTCTCCTTATGATAGTTTGACACTGATTTACTTAATGATGACAAAAAAGTACACACAGAACCGTGAGACATATGCAGAGTAATCTAAAGATTATGCTCAACAATTTGGCATAGTGGGCATTTAGATTATAGCAGTGTCAATACTCAGAACCAAAGTCAGTTAGGTCAGGTGTCATGTGATGTTCCAGAATGACGCATTTTAGATGATTGGACTGAAATTACTTCGTACATAGTCTCTCAGGGAGTCTTGTTTTTCTGGTCACTGTTTGTTTATGTCTGTCCAGTATCTGGCTCCGTGCTGTGCAGTTGTTTCAGTGCCTCTCCTTTTCCTTCCTGCCACTTGATCTTATGATCTTGCTTTTCCACCAGTCATTCCTTACTTTGTGTCCAGTGTATGTCTCATCCTCCCAGACTTGACCCTGGGTCCTGGTCATCTATACACAATAGATTGTTCAGCATCAGATATCCTGAATCATCTAGAATCCATCACAGAATCTGAAAGTTAAATGAAACAATGAATCACAATGTCGTGTTTAATTATTAGTTGTTTTTAACTGGAGCTTGTGATTTTGACATGAGAAGACAAATGCGTAACGCCTGGGGCGGCTGTGGCTCAGGTGGTAGAGCGGGTTGTCCACTAATCGTAGGGTTCGATTCCCGGCTCACGTGACTCCACATGCCAAAGTGTCCTTAGGCAAGACACTGAACCCCAAGTTGCTCTCGATGGCAAGTTAGCGCCTTGCATGGCAGCTCTGCTACCATTGGTGTGTGAGTGTGTGTATGAAAATGGGTGAATGAGACACAGTGTATAAGTGTATGTTTGTATAAAAGCACTATATAAGTGCAGACCATTTACCATTTGCCTAAGACTTAAAGTTGAGTGAACACTGTTGCTAGGCAACTGGAAAATATGGACAGTGAGCATAAGGCTAGCTAATTCTAACGCTTACAGTGTAGCTGGTTAGGACTTGTTCATTTAAGCAATAGAAACAAGACAAAACTGGCAGAAATGTGAACGTTGCCCTCAGATGTGTCAGTAAATTCCTAAGACTCTGTATGACAAAAATCACATTGTAGTTCGCTTACATGATAATGAGTAACATCAAATTTGCATGATGATGAATTGCTTTTCAGTACTATCAGAAAATTCTAACCACAACACATTTTCCATTCATATGAAATTGTCGCAAATAAAAAAACAAAAAACCATAGCACATGAATCATTTCGAGCTGTGTGTTGTACTATTGTTCTAAAACAGGCATGAATGGCGGTATGATGAATGGCGGTTTGTGAAAGATTATGATTGAGACTTTTGATTTGTCATAATAGGACTGTGGAATTTTCCTTTTCTTCTGAAGACTTCAAAGAAACCGCAAGATAACATTTCAAAGCCTATAAACACTTGAGATAGCTATGGGTCTACTACATTTCCTACTACCTTGCACAGTGGCGCTTATTTAAAAGTACATCTTTGTGTAACAGTTTTGAACATGCTGAAGCTTATTACTGAAACAAAGTGCATTTTGTGTAGGTGAATGACGTGAACTTTGAGAATATGAGTAATGATGATGCTGTAAGGATTCTGCGGGAAATCGTCTCCAAGCCTGGGTGAGCTGTAACACTCAACATCTCCTCATCACTGCACTCTGACTACACTTACATTGGCACTCTTACTGACTTCTACTGAATGCTTCTTCCTCAGACCCATAAGTCTCACAGTGGCTAAGTGCTGGGACCCCTCTCCTCGCAGTTACTTCACCATCCCCAGAGGTACAGCACATCGCATTTTCATGATTTAATATCAGCAATACACAGCACCATTACCGGCAGGAGTCATTTTCTGCTCAATTGTTCCACAGGGATGCAATAATCGAACATTATATCTTTACCGTTTAATGCACAGGTTAAGATGCATTATTATCGGATCTCATACACCCAGTTAAGTCCCAAATCATGTTAAAACTGCAATTTAAGGATCATTTTCTTGGCTTTTTTTCAGCGGAGCCCGTAAGGCCAATTGATCCTGCTGCCTGGATCTCTCACACTACAGCTCTGACTGGAACTTATCCACACTACGGTATGCTTGTATGGATTGTAAGTGATTTATAAATGTTTATGCTTGAATCACTGTTTGATCCTGTTGTTTTCCTTCTTATTTCTTAGAACTGGATGACTTGCCCCTCTCAGCTAGTAAAACGGAAATGGCCACAATAGTTAAAGTGATGCAGCTGCCTGATTCAGGTCTTGAGATCAGAGACCGCATGTGGCTTAAGATCACCATATCAAATGCTGTCATTGGTGAGTGCTGGAACAACTTTGGAAGTGAGATTGAGACATTTTTACTCTCATGTAGGCAGGGGCAGGGTGTCGGTATATACTGTAATGTAGGTCCTGGGACAAGAAGAGTACACAGTTTGATAGTTTTTTAATTATGTCCAATCGCTCTGTATTAGGGGAACCGCACGCCACCCTCTTATTTTCTATTTTGAAGTCTACACCTGGATTTCTATTGTTAAATCAATGTCTATTGTTAAAGCTGCTATGCAAAGGAATCACATTTGATATTGGATCACACCAGGGTTTGTGAATTTGCAGGATTAAATCACATAAATACAGTGATATTTACTGCTGCTGAGTTTCTGTTTTCCTTTCTCCTTTCCTTTTGCATTTAGGAGGATTTCATTTGCCTTGCTGGCTTGCAGTCTAAATATTGCTAATGAAATACGTTAGTCTTGGATTTAAACAGCTTTATATATATATATATATATATATATATATATATATATATACATATATATACATATATATAACAACTGTATATATATGTATATATATATACATATATATACAACTTGGCCAACAGAACTCATTAGACAAATATGAAGAATGGGCACAAATGGAAATAATTGCAGTAGTGGATGGGATCACTCAGATCTCTTTTAGTATGGTCATCACTGAGAAAGCTCTGAATTAATTTAACTTTATTCCAGTAGGGGGAATGGTTTTCCCGGCTTTAATTACACTAAAAGGATTATACAGTCTGCACTGTAAAAAGCACTCTTTTCTTAAGATAGATCAATTGTGTAAACGTGTACGTCTTGATGTTTGTATTTGTTAGGTGCTGATGTGGTGGACTGGCTGTATTCACGAGTGGAAGGCTTCAAGGACCGGCGCGACGCCCGAAAATACGCCAGCAGTTTGCTGAAACACGGCTACCTGAGACACACCGTCAATAAGATCACCTTCTCTGAACAGTGCTACTATACATTTGGAGATCTGTGCCAAAGTACATCAGTGTTTCTGTCTAGTGTAGTTTTAAGACGTATTTGCATTGTGGTAGATAGTACATACGTACCTCATCAATCAGTCAGTAACATATCAAATTACAATAGTACTAAACCTTTTTCTTTTGGCTTCCAGACATGGCCTCTCTGAACCTGAATGATGGATCCAGTGGTGGTGGTTCAGAGCAAGATACTCTCGCCCCTCTCCCTCCATCAGTTCCCAACCCGTGGCCTGCAGGCGGGCAGCCGTACCCGTATCCAGGCTACCCGAACCCACCGCCCGGCTTCCCGCCTGGATACTCGGAGCCCGGCCACAGTTTCCACAGCGGCAGTGCTGGCAGCCAGCAGAGTGAAGGTAGGACTCTTCTAGGAAGAGGAAAATGAAAGAGAAAAGGAAGTATAATTTCTTGGGAAGTGGTTATGGGGAGTTGTTTGAAAAATCGTGTGAGTGTAGTGGAGTAGGGGGAGCCCCTTTCTCTGTCCTGCTAATTTGCTGGTTTTACTTTTACTTTCGACATGTTAATGTGAAATAAAGGAAGAGACTGCTAGACTTCTGTGAATATTCCCAGTATGCTGCCGTTTCCCTTTTACTTCAGCAAGAAGGGAAAACATTACTCAGTAAAACGGAAATTTCTGGACTGTAATAGATCATGTATTATTAAATATATTGTAAAACCCTATAAATGGGTGTGTTTATAGTACATTTGAAATGTGTATTACCCACAATTATGGATGTCAGGTATGAGTTTTTTGTCATTTTAATTGTTCAGTGTCAATGCTTCACCTTCAGCCCAGTTAATCTGGATGTTCCATATCCAGTACAGTCAGTTTTAATGTGTATCAATTATCTTGCATTGTCAAGTGGAATTTCCAAGCTGAGATTTGGCCCTGAATTTCTGTCTTTAATTGATTATTATCTCTGGTTCACGTGCATATTATTATATGTAACAAACTTCCTTCTCTGGTCTGAAAGCCTTTGAATATTATTCATTTTTTATCAACTATGCAACATAAAATTCCTTGTCAGACTTGTTCTAGAAACAAGTTCTGACAAGGTTTATTTAAGCTTCAGGGAAAGTTCTTGGAAAGTTTTTACAATGGAGGATAAACATGCACATTAATGATTGTTAACCTTGCCCTGAGTATAAGTAGTGACAATGTACTCCTGATCATTTTTTGTGCATTTGTATGTGGCTGTGTGTACGTTGTGTGTGTTAGAGTTTGAGGATTTGCAGTGCAGGAACAGTTTTGGCCCTGGATGTGTAGGGTGAGTGAGTGGGTGTGGGTGTAAAGTGGGCTTGTGACTTGGCTGCATGGCAGGCGTGCGTATGGTAACTCTGTTGTTCCCTTTGTTTCTGCTGGGCAATGATAGACTGAAGGAGGATTGCTAACAGGACTGGGGGGATCTGGTAAGCCTGCCATCCACCCATCAACCCTGCTCCCTGTCTGCTTTTCTCTCCGTATGCCTCCACTCCCTGTTCATCCTTTTACCACGCGGTCACGGTGCCATAGTGCAGTCGGCTCATCAGTCCATCTGACTTGGGGTTACAGCTAATCACGTTCTTCCTGTGTGCTGCTCTGCTCTGTTCTCATTGTGGTGTCACTCATGGTGTGCATGACCAGTGGAAACTGAGAAATCTTCATTAGAATATTTTCAGTGTGGGTTGGCCTTTCTGCCAAAGAGGAAGCTTTAGTAGGCATTAAGCAAGGGTGTGATCGAAAGAAAAAAAAATGCTTCATCACTGTCATGTGTTGTCTACGGTACATGAGTGCAAATGGGTCTGGGGCAGAGGTACTGCTGCCGTAAAGATGCAAAAATTGATGATTGATTTAAACTTAATGACCTTTTAAACCTTATGTTCTGTTCCTTAATAATAAATGTATCAATGTGTCCTTAATTATAACAGTAAATCATATCAATTATTAAATTGATTTAAAAAATGCCTTGTATATATGATTTTGATTTCTGTAATTAAAGTTGAGTAGTGTTTATTATTACAGGGGCATTCCATTGTGTGTGTGTGTGTGTGTGTGTGTGTGTGTGTGTGTGTGCAAAGGTGAGAGTGTATATAAGAGATGGAGTGACCTTGAGTGCTTGGGACCTTGAGGCAGTATATAAATAATACTGATGATAATGATGATGATGATGATTTTATTATTATTATCCCAAGCACATAAATGTTCACTTTTAGTAAAAATCAGAGATGTATCGTTTGGCCTGAACAGAGCATAAGGTATAAATCCTGAAACTGACATTAGAAAATGATGGTCTGTATCTCATGCTCTTTGGTTAAGCAACTTTTTGTTCTCTTTTCTCACCAGGCAGTAGAAGTAGCGGCTCTAACCCCAGCGCAGGTAAAGGAAGAAGGCCCTCTCCTCGAGATAAGGAGCACAGGTCGACGTGCTGCGTGGGAACAGACGCCGAACCAGTTCCATGGCCTGGCGTACAGGGCCAGAGAGCACCCAGTCAGCTGAGCCATCACAGTCACACCCGCTCCTGTGCCAGTCACACCTGCTCCGGGCACAGCCATGCTGCATCCCAGCGGACACACAGTGTGTCCCAGCACAGCCACGCCTCTTTCTCCTATAGCCACGCCCCCTTCACTCAGCTTGGCCACGCATCCTGTGCGCACAGTGAGAGGAGCCACGCGTCCTCGTATGGCCCTCCAGGCCTCCCTCCTCCGTACTGCCTGGCACGGCTGGCTCCTAGAGCCACTGCTCACAGTGGTCCTCCTGGAGCTCCGCCCGTGCGCGAGTTAGCAAATGTCCCTCCAGAGCTCACGGCTAGTCGGCAGTCCTTTCAGCACGCTATGGGTAACCCTTGTGAGTTCTTCGTTGATATTATGTGACAGGAACAGTGCCTTTCACGTTTAAAGAGCACAAACCCTCCATATTCCCCTTTGCTCCCTTAAATTCTTGCTACTGACTATCCCAGCACTGAGAATGTACCCATCATCGTCCCTCAGTGGAGGACACTAAAAAAACAGCACAGCATTTTGCACTTGCAAAGCAAATAACACGATGTTAGATGTTAAGATGGCTGCTGCAGAATTATTTTTGGCCCAGAGCAGAGCTCCACTCCTGTATATTGAGTGTATATACTCTTTATCAGAGATGAACTGGAAGTTAAAGTTTGCTCTTACAGCGGAACCTTTGTAGCTAATCTGCATTTGGGCAAACCAGCAAGTGATATTCAGATGCCAAGTCAAGGCAGTCTAACAAATAAATAATTGCCAAAAAGTGGCACATGCTGTGTCAGATATTTTACAGATATCTGAGTTTGGTGTAAAACTTAGCACATATGACTGCTGAAGTTCCTTAGTTGTAAATGTTGTCTGGAAGTAATGATGCATTTGTCGGAGATTCCTTGTTATTTGAAATTCATAATGTACTCATGATGTCCCTTTGACAATCAGTCATGCACACAATCTGACTTAAAAAATGCAGGATGTGTGGTTGAATGACTTCATCTTAAGTCTGCCAAATTGCTTGAACACTATTACACAGAAATATCTTTATCCTTTCTGACACAATGAACTAATGTCAGATTCATCTTGCAATGCCATATGTCCAATTGCTCAGACACTCGGTAATGTCCCGTGGCCTCCGTCAAGGTCATGACAAATGGAATTAGCCTTTAAGGACAAGATTAATAAGATTATAGAAATGAAGTTAACACCATTACCAAATGCCGTTGACAGACATTAAGCTGTGTTCACATTTTATTTCACAAAAGTAAGATTGTTTTCACTATGATGATAAGACTTGTTTTGTGGTGACATTTACTGGTAAAGTTGTGAAATCTAAAATTTGTTTTAAAATGTTCCCTTGCTTAACCCATTACCCCAGGTCTCAGTGGGAAACAGCAACGGTGTAATTTTAACTCTGGAAGCACTTTTAACAACGTACTTGTTTGGCCCTTTAGTATAAAACACTGTTCGTAACGGAAGCTATTTACTTTATTTCTTCAAGTAAAGAGGAATAACAAATTGTACATAATGAAAAAAATTATATATTATATATAATTGAAAAAGAATAAATAAAATATATGAGTTTAGATGTGGTCTGAGATTGATTTCGGTGTGGATTTTAGTGTACCTAAAGTCATTAAATCAGGTTTTCTGGGCAGCTCTAAAAAAAAAAAATAGTATAAAACAAAAAGGCACTTCTTTCTAGACCTAGAAAAATCAGACAGCGTTTTAGAAAATATATATATATATTTTCTTCTGTAATATTTTAAACAGCTTTATTTTAGACAGTGCCATATTCTTGTCAATAACTGCTCAAACAGCCTTTAGAATGTATATCAAGTTTAATATTTTTCCTTGTAATGATGGATTGTGCTGTAATAGGAAAATAATCAATGATGGGGTTGTGTGATGCTGCTAGCATGGCAACGTAGCAAAACATGTTAGTAAGCTATAAACAGTGGTTCCCTGACCAGCATCTATTTTTTTGTCCGTTGCAGTTAATAAAACAAAAAATGCAGCTTGTCATGTTACCGAGAAAGTCCCGTCCCTTGTTGAAAAAATAAAATGAACAGCTTTGTTCAAAGCAGTTTCGCTGCAGACTCCTTTATCCTTACAGAAAGCAGTCAATAAATAGATAGGTAAAGTTCGTCATGACAAACTTTGATATTGGCTTGTAAAAGCAAGCCATCAGTTAGACAGTGTCCCAGTACTGTTGGAGCCAGGCAGTGTCCCAATACTTTTGGAGCTAGGTAGCGTCCCGGTACTTTTGGAGCTAGGCAGCATCCCAATACTTTTGGAGCTAGGTGGTGTCCCAATACTTTTGGAACTAGGCAGTGGCCCAGTACTTTTGGAGCTAGGCAGTGGCCCAATACTTTTGGAGCTAGGCATCTTCCTGATACTTTTGGAGCCAGGCAGTGTCCCAATACTTTTGCAGCTAGGCAGTGGCCCAATACTTTTGGAGCTAGGCAGCTTCCCGATACTTTTGGAGCTAGGCAGCTTCCTGATACTTTTGGAGCTAGGCGGCGTCCCAATACTTTTGGAGCTGGGCAGTGGCCCAGTACTTTTGGAACTAGGCAGTGGCCCAATACTTTTGGAGCTAGGCAGCTTCCCGATACTTTTGGAGCTAGGCAGTGTCCCAATACTTTTTGGAGCTGGGCAGTGGTCAATACTTTTTGTAGCCAGGCAGTGGCCAATACTTTTGGAGCTAGGCGGCATCCCAATACTTTTGGAGCTAGGCAGTGGCCCAATACTTTTGGAGATAGGCAGTGGCCCAATACTTTTGGAGCTATTCGGCATCCCAATACTTTTAGGCTTCAGGCCGTGTGCACTCAGGTGTGTGTGTGACAGTTGGAGCCAGGTACTGAACATTCCCTCAATGTAAGTGAATGGGAGTTTTGGGGAATTTTCATCGTCCACAGCGGGAATACCGGGCGTCCAATCAGTTTGAAAAAATAGAGCCTGACCAGTGTGATCAGCCCCAAGGACTGTTTAGTGGAAGTAGCTTGAAAGCTCAACGAGTTATAACAGTCAGAAATTTTTCATGCAAGTCAGTGGGAATTTTAGCCACTTTGAGCTTCCGTACCGGGAATAATAATAATAATAATAATAATAATAATAATAATAATAAGCTTATAAAGTAAAACAGTATGTTGGCTTTTTGAAGCCAACATAATTAAAAAATGTAAACATCCATTTATGTGGAGTTTCCACTATCCCAGTCCTTGTTACTATATATACTATATAATTGTTACTATAGAAACGATAATGTATTTGAACGAGCTGTCAGAGCTAATCAACACCTCCCAACCAATCAGATTAGAGAATTCAACCGATAATAATCAAGGAAACGTCTTGAAAAAAAATCTTGAAAAAGTCTTTTTCTCGTTAGGAAAGAGCAAGAATCCTGTAAAGGGTTAATAACACGAATAAAACTCTATGATAATCACATGATGGAGCTGACACCGAGTTTATTCACCACAATTTTAATCATTGTTAAATTGTAACAGATAATAGTTTATACGCTGAAAGTTTTCCAGTAAAACACTCCTATTAACTTTGAGCATTTACATTTCAGTGTAAGGATCTGAATCAGCAGCTAAACATCTCTTCATTGCTTTATAATGCCACGCTTAGACTACTGCTTTCCACACTTTCTGGAAAGTGTGTGTGTGTGTGTGTGTGTGTGCGTGCGTGCGTCCACGTGTATTTGATTTGTATCTGGTGTGGACCTTGCTCTTCTTCTGTTAACCCTAGGAAGAAGGAAGTGAGTTGTCACAGTTGTAACAGCTTTTCTCAGTCTGCCTATAAAGATATGACGATAATTTGTGTATAAAATATTAACACGTAGTGAGGAACTGAAAAGAAAAAAGAAGTAAAGGTGATTGTGTGCAAGGTGGAGTTTTACTATGATGTGTACCGTGTAAAAACGTAAAACTGTCAAACAGCTGTGTAAAAGTGTAACTCCTTCAAACGACGCACACCTTCTGATGATGCAGAGTGGCGTGGGCTTATGATGTCACTGGATCTCACACTCGATATGAATGTCAGCGTGGTTGTCACTACGTGGGTTTATGTAGGGCATACACAGAAGGTGTTGATCCCGCGAGAGCTGTGTGTGGGCTCTTTCACATGACGCAGTATTGAATTAAATACCGCATTACACATCAGATTCTGGCTCATACACATTTACATTTAGAAAGAAAGGCTGAAGAGCAAATCTTTTGGAAAAAAATTTGGGCACAATAACCCCATATCATATTTAATCATCTTCAGACAGAGTGTGTGTTTAATCTTCTCATATTAAAGGTCATAAAAATGATGAAGTAGCAGGAGAAAAATCTGAAAGATCTAAAAATACATCTTATCTACCATTAGGTTAATAATTATATTGTATTAAACAGTAGCTAATGTCTCTAGCAAGTTAGCTCACCTTTGGTTAACTATTGAGTAATTAAAATAAGTCGTCACTAACTCATTAAGTTGGCTAATATTAGGCTAGCTGTTACATTGTGTATAGCAGTAGCCACTTTTGCTAACTAATGTCAGTCCTTACACTCATAGATTGGTGAACATTGTGTGATAGAGAGAGAGGGAGCTACAGAAAGTCAACTGTTGTGTCTAATTTACAAACAGTATACACTTGTTTAGCCAGATGCCATTAGCATCTTTCTTTTACTTTCGTTTTCACTAACTAGCACGCTAATGCTGCATGGATAAGTCCCAAACGTGTGCTTTGACTCATTACCTCCTTACCATCTGACTTTTCCAATCTTCCAAACTGGACAATCTGGTAGTTACCAAACTGACTTAGGAGCGCTGTATTTAAAAGAAAAGGAAGGATGACACAGCTGAACTGTGTTTGTTCCTTAATAACAAATTCTTTGTAAACATTGAGAAATTTCCCTTCATGACTAGATCATGTGTGTAGTAAAAACAACTGTGAATTTTAAATGATGAACCAGAGGCACATGTCAAAACATTTGTCTGGAAAGTCTGCATCAGGTTTCTCAACTCAGATAAATCACTAGATGATATCTAGGAAGAAAATATTTGTTTTCGCATTAGTGTATACCCCAGAATGCCAGATAACGGACAGGTTCAAACATGCCTGAGCTTTTAAAATGATGTGTTCCGGTAAGAGTTTTGCATATTTATCATTGTCCATTTACCATTGTTTGTAGTATTTCCTGTTAAAAACCATGTAAAGTACATGAATATAACAACACTGAACTTCTTGTATCTCCACATCTTAAATAACCTGTGACACAACCCTGACCAATCTGGTTAATTATTTACCCTTATCAAGAAAATACAGTGTGTAAGAACGGAGGACGTACCTGCATTGTACTTCGTTAAGGAAAGTTAACATTGCTAAGCATTATGCACAGGTTCCAGAGTAGCAGGATGCCAAAAGTCTGCTCAAGCACTCATTTTGCATCCAGTCCCAGCTAGAGAAAGTCTGGCTGTTCTCCTCTGACGTCCCTCATCAACAAGGTGTTTCCACCCTCAGAACTGCTTCTTACTGGAAGTTTTTCTTTTACACACCATTCTGTGGAACCTCTAGGGTTTTTTTTTTTTTAATACTCAGACCAGATTGTCTGGCACCAACCACCATGGCACGGTCAACGTCACTGAAATGACATTATTCCCCATTTGATGTGAATTTTCACTGTGAAATTTAAATGCTTGATGTGTACTTTAAACTAGGCAGTTCAATTCTAATTTACGAGATTAGCTCTTTTTGTTTTCTCTTTCTCTCTCTTTTTCTCCAGACAGCCCCTGATCACTTTATGCCCTTCTTCACTAACACACCTTTTCCCTAAACAAATCACTTGTGGGAAAGCCACTAGGGACTAACCCTGTTTATTATAAATTATTATCCAGCTGTGTTCTCTCTTTTTTACAGTAAGATCATCTGGCTGTAATCCCAATGTGTCTGGATTTTTGAATGGCATCAGATTTATTTTCCTGCTGCACCTGATCTTAGCACAGGAAGTATTGTAACCTACTTGCCAAGTGTCTGCATTTCAGTCAGTAGAGAAATGACCAATGAAAAATACAATACAATGATTAATATTTTGCCTGATATATTTCACTATTACTAACTAAAGATTTGATAGCCATAGTTATTTTAACCATGTGTTTGTTTTTTTTCAGTGTCAGTCAACTTTGGCTTGCTCATTCGGGATCTATATTGCCCACAGCGCCTCTGCTACCTGGCTATTTTGGTTGTGGACTGTTCTCAGCTATTCTCAACATTGGTGTGGTTTGAAAAAGACAAACAAACAAAAAAACCCTGTAACACTGATAAGCTTGACACACATGTACAAACAGCACACACTATCCTGTCAGTGTCACTGATATGCTGAGAAAGGTCCACCAACGTAACACTGGTTGTGCTTCATCAGTGCCTACATTTGAAGATTGTAGTAGAGGGCAGCTGAAAAATTGTGCCTAGTGCCAGCCCACATTTACCACATTCATCTGGCCTACATACCACTATTGTAATTAACACGCTGGATTTGAGCATACTGTGCGTTCAAATACTCCTGGAAAGTTCGTATTTACGAGTTGGGAAGTTGTAATTACGATCACAGGTGTGTTTAAGTCACTTTGGTTGGTGCAAGATGGCGGTGTACATTATCGTAATTAACTACAAAAAATACAGCAAAGTTTTTTATTAAATGAAGAACAAAGAATGCGCGTGTTTATAATGTGTGTGTCTTTTCTTTTTGCATGCACAAATTTGACAAGAAGTCATTATTTCTTCAAGGAAACATAGAAGAAGGAGGAGGAGAAGAAGAAGCCTTTATTTGTCACATACTGTATACATTACAGCACAGTGAAATTCTATTCTTCATGTATCCCAACTTGTTAGAAAGATGGGGTCAGAGTGCGCCATGATACAGCATCCCTGCAGCAGAGAAGTTTAATGGCCTTGCTCAAAGGCCCTGTGGTGCTGAGGCTTGAACCCTTGACAACCTGAGCAGTAACCAGAGTCTTAACTGTTAAGCCACCATTGCCCAAAGTCAAATCTTTGGTGCAATGAATGAATGAATAAACGAATGTCTACTATATTTGAAGTATAGACTTGGCCTCAAAAATATTTAATGGTTTTTGGTCTTGATCATTATTCAATCTCAACTTAATTTGGATTAGATCTTGACTTGACCTTGACCCCTTAATACTCATTCTTGACTCAATCTTGACTAGTCCTGTTCTTGGACTTGACTTTGGTGGTCTTGACTAAAGTCCTACTATGAAGTGACCTATATGGTAGGAGTTTCTCATAAAATGACCGATAAATGTACGTACAGAGTAGGTGTAGCTCAGGGGTGTCCAATCTTTCTAGACTCTTGTACTTGCTCAATTTTTCGTATGTAAAATAACGGACTTCAACGCACAACCTGAATGTGTTTTTAGCCCCACAATGTAGTGGACACAGTCCTGAATACTGAATCAGTGTATACCGGAAGTTATACCACAGAGCTCTTGAATACTCAAATCTGATTGGTCAGAAAGTTTTGATTCATTTTCTCTAACAGCAGCCCTAACGTTGTTCCAACCTCAAGGCATATAATGTGTTCATATTAAAGGACTTTCAATACATTATCGTTTCTATAGTAACGGCTTTCACAGGGACTTGTATGATAGACGCTTTACGTGTACAGATTAAAGCTGTGTCATTGTTGATACGGTAAAGTTTTCTATAAGGAGACATTTTGTTTAAAGTGTACTGTAGTTTATAATCGAGCAACACAGTGAAGAATACTAGACGCTTGTACTTTTTGTCGTATGTAAAATAACAAAGTTCAGCGCAGAACCTGAATATGTTTTAAAGGAAATTACCGCCGATGCATCAATTTTTTTTTTAATGCAATCGCTATTTTGTCTTCAGAAACGTTTCACGATAACAAGAGACAGGAATAAACAACAATAGTCCAAGTCAAAGAAAACCACCCAGCGGTAATATATTATTAGATATTATTATTATATCATTACTATTACATATTATTATATTATTTGTGTATAATTACTTTAGGCTTTTATTCCAACGTCTCTGATGCCACTAGTCATTATTACTTGTATCACTTTCGTTTTGGGTTGCCTTAAAACAAGCTTGGGGTCGTTATTTAGTAAAATAAAAACTAATGCTGATGAATAATAATAATAATAATAATAAAAAGCGATGAAAATATAAAGGGTTACTGTGAGATGAGAATGTCATTAAATGAATACATGGATATCTCAAGCAACTAATACTTAAACATAATCTATTTTGACAGATCATTAATAAATGTATACATTTCTATTTCAGCAACAGCTTGAATTTTCAATTCACCATTATTGTGTTTAAATTTTCATGTCTTACTGGTTGTATAACGATCCGCATCTATGGTTTAGAATAAATTGCTCTTCAATATCAAGTGTTTCCCGCTCTCTTAAATTAAGTCGTTTCAATCAATATGGCAACCCGTTAGGGAACCGCCCCTTTAAAAAATTACAGCCCCGTTTTAGGTTTAAAAGAAGACAGCTGCTCATACCTCTTACTCAATGTCATCCTCTGAGCTGTTGGCTGCTGATCGTTTACCTTCTGTCAAGAATCTCACCCTAAATTCACAAGTAAGAGAATAATTTAGCATTTTCATGTTTGACAATAAGACTTGATTTTATATTGTACAATTGTGTAAGTACCTATATAGTCTGGTTTCTATTTTTCTATAATTCCATATTTTTACTACATTTCTGCTGAATGGGACAATTGGACATTTGTACTTTTTTAATTCATGTAGATCTTTTATTATTTATGATATGTGCAAATCTTTTATTTAAAATTAGTAATGGATGTTAAAAAAAAAAAAAAAAAAAAAAAAAAAAAAGGATGTAAACTTTTTTTTTTCTTGTAAATTTTCTCAGTGTTCTTTTTATCCCAGTTTCTCAATGGTCTTTTTTCTTCTCCTGTGAAAACAAGCCAAGTAGAAGTAGAAACATGTTTTGAGTTTGAGGATAGTCATTGTTTTATTTAGGTGAGTAATACCACCTGAAGGTTTTAAGTGCAGTACTTTTTCTTTAAAGCAGACATGAAACTCATCCAGCGGATACTGTGTAAGGGCCTACTCATCACCACTTTATTATACATCACTGAGGGACAAAAATCAGGATGTGAGGAGTGGACACCGAGTGATCTTCATGACATCTGCTGTGAACGATGCAGTCCAGGTAGGTCTAATACTGATGCCTGAAGAATCTGGTTTAGCAGTTTCTCTATAAACCCTGTGGTCATTTATGTCCTCAAAAAAAAAAAAAACCTAACAGAAATATTTACAGTGACTGTTCAGTGATCTAAAATTGGGTTGAAACTAGAACATCTGAAAAGAGAATAGAAATAGATATAGAGAATTTTTTTTCTTCTTTATTTCTATATTGAGCTAACAACATGCTGAACATGAATCAGTCCTTAAAGCAGTGTGAATCTCTAAAATGTTATATCCTAATAAGCTAATGGAGCCTGATTTTGGAATGAATAGTCAAACACAGCTATAACACAGTTCACAATGCTGACAGTATTTCTGTTTATCACAAGAGGAGTGGAAAAGGAAGTGCCATAAAGGGTCAATGCTTTTTAATTAACCTCTTTTGGATTTTGCTACAATATGTGTGTACAGTCTGTGATACCTTATGTGTCAGGCTGTACTACAAATCGGGTGAGCACATGACTATGAGCAAATTATGAGTGTGTGTGTGTGTGCGTGTGTGTGGTTTCAGGGTACCATGTGGTGGCGCGTTGTGGAAAAGACCTTCATAAACTCTGCACACCATGTGAACCTAATTCTTACACACTTAATCCAAGAGCTTCGTTCTGCAACAGATGCACTCAGTGTATAGGTATGATGTCTAGCACATATTCTGAGCAAGTCGAGATCCTCCAAAGAGCATAGATACGATAACAGAGACATTATCAACAAATTCTGTTTTACATCATATTAACACAATATTTACAACTGAAGGAACAGAATATAAGGTGTGTTTAATGTGAGCTTGTTAATGCCCCTTCCTACAGATCCGCAGGTCGAGGTGAAACCCTGCAGTGGCAGCGCGGACACTGTGTGTGGGTGCATACCTGGATTTCGCTGTGGAAATGAACAGTGTAGATACTGTGTTGAGGAGTGCCCAGAGGGTCAAGAGCCAACAAATGACCGTAAGAATCTCATGTAGTAATGCTTTTGGTCTCATCCTATTTGCATTATAGACTACACACACACACACAAACCTGGAGGAATTTTCTCAGTTTATAGCGCTGTTGAGGTTTCTCTCTTTTTGAACCCGTATTTAATTTTAATATATGATCATATGTTGTGTATGAAATATGTTTTTTTTGTTTTTTTGCAAACAAACAGGTACTTGCAGAAAATGCCCAGAGGGAACCTTCAATAATAAAACCCACAGCCCTTGTAAACCATGGAGAAAAAGGTAGATCTTATTTACAATATATTCAGTCTGTTTTTTCTCCAAATATAATGGGATAAACATAATTTGGGCTCATTTCTATCCTCTGTTACATCTAGCTGTTCTGAAGGAGAGTACATTATTGCCAGAGGTAATGAATTCAGTGACATTATCTGCAGCAGGATACCAGTGATCACTCCTTCAGCCCCAAAAGGTAGGAGAAACAGTTCTGAATACTGAATCAATGTATACTGGAAGTTCTACCACAGTGCTGTCGAATACTCAAATCTGATTGGCCAGAAGGTGTTGATTCATTTTCTATAACAGCAGCTCTGACAATAGCTCCAACTGCAAGACAAATCACAGGTTTATATTAAGGCAATTGTTTTAATGTTGCCATTTCTATAGTAACGACTTTCACAGGGACTTGTATGGTAGATGCTTGACTTAAACAGATTAAAGTCATGTAACTGTTGCTACGTTAAAGTTTTCTATAAGGAGACATTTTTGGAAGGAGCCTCCAGTCAGGGGTAAAACTGTAACCCTTCAGACGGGAAAATGTTCAGTACAGAGGGCATTTTTTAAAGAAAAAACAGAGCTGTTATAACACAAGTAAACGCAGGAACTGACTTGTTTTGCAGACACTCCACAAGATGATGCATAACTATAAACTATAAAATGTAAAATGGGTTGTTAGTGATGGCAAATTGCTGTGGTATAAAACATTTTAAATGCTGTCTAAACACCATCCATTATTGATTATTTTCCCATTATAGCATGCTTCGTTCTTTACATATGATATGGTAGCTTTATATAATGTATATTAGATAATAATTGTATTGAAATACCGGAAGCACCAAATAATATAATAATACGTTAACTGTAGTAGTTATCTGCTAATGTATGTGTGGCTATACAGTGAATGCTATAAGTGATTGACTTTGTACATTGCAGAAACCACCACCCCGAAAACCACTGAGAGAACAAAGACAGACGGTAAGAGCAAATTATTGATAGAATGGTATATACATATACTTTGTAGCCAAAATTATATGAACACCTGACCATCAAAGCCATATGTAATAACAGTGTTGTCTAGAATTCCTTTGTATGCTGTAGCATAATAATTTCCCTTCCCTGGAACTAAGAGGCAAAAACATGTTCCATAATGACTGTGTTCACAAAACATTGTCTATGAAGACATGGGCTGGAAGTGGAAGTATTGAGTGTTGTACACAGACTTGAACTTGTCCTGAACAGGATGAACTGGAATGTTGACTGTACCCCAGGACATTCTTGCCTGGCGTCATTGTCTGACCTCACTAACCTCTTATGGCTGAATGAACACAAATTCCCACAGTTACGCTTAAATCGAGCAGAAACGCTTCCTAGAAGAGTGGAAATGATCCTAACAGCAAAGGGGGACTAAATCTTAAATAGGATATTCAATAAGCACATGGGTCAGGTGTCCACATACTTTTGGTGATGTAGTGGATACACTAATACATAATTATTATCGCTATATTATAAGTATGAATCCTTATAATAGGAATACTAATACTTGTTATTTTTCTTCCCAGATAACTCTATATATCCGTTAATTGGATTTTTTGGTGGCAGTTCTGCACTCATGATCATTTTCATTTTATTGCTGTGGCTCACCTACAAAAGAACAAAAAGCAAGAGCAAGGACCCCAAGCCAGATACTCCAACCCATGGTAGTATTGAGTTTCCTACAACAAGCATTTGCAGAAACACTTTACACTTCAGTTTGCACACCCTCAAGTTCAAATGAACAGACAAAGTAACCAATATTTGTAATTCTTTCTTGACATCTGCTCAGGTCATACAGTATACTTTGCCACCTATCTTTGATTTTTTTAAATAATGTCTTGGATTGCCGTCTTACTACAGGATACATTTCATTTTAAACTCCATGGAATTCTTTTTATTTGGCCGATAAACAAATATTTTGTTCTATTTGAAGCACAGGAGTGGAACAAAGTTTTGTACTCCGATGTACTTCACACTTCTTACCGCTCAGCAAATAACCATGACATCACTTCCTTCAGTGTTTGACATGCAGCGTTTGTTCATTTTTGTCATTTTGCTCTGTTTTCAGGAGAGCTCACTATTATGATGGTGGAGCATGAAGAAGCCTGCAGCTTCCATCAGCCGGAGCAGGAGCAAGGTGGCAGCTCGGAGTCCATCAACACGCAAGACTCGGAAACAAAACTCATTGTGTGAGCTCTGTGGATTACTTTGTGCAGTCTTTCCTCATGCTGGGATATTAAACATGGTGCTGTGCATGTTTTATACACAGAACCCTCTTTTTGGTGCAGTCTTGAGATGGAGCTTTGGACAGAGCTACAGGTGAATTTCTTGGTATACTATTTACTTATGGAAGGATGTCCTAGCATGACCTACTTCAAATAAAAGTAGCAGGAGAACATGGCAAATGCTGACTTGAGACATTTTGTGCAAGATAAAGCAGCTAGAGAGAGACAGACTTGCTTGCTGCTTGGTCACGTAGGAGTCTAAATGTGAACCCTTGACACTTCTTATAGATGTGGGCGTCTCCTACAGACTATTGCGTCACACTTCTAAGTGACAGGCTTCTTGAAATACCCTGGTGGGCTTCCCCCGGTTTCCTGCTTTAAATGGCACTATTTTAAATGTCTCGTTTTAGAGACCTGGACACGGTTTGGGGGAAGATGACTGAAAAACATTTGGTTAAAATAGCAAAACTTCCTGGCACTGGCAAAAACGTTCTTCTTATCTTCTGAGAAGATGATTTTGCAAGCACCTCATGAAATCCACAGCACCAAGACTCTGGTGCTGATCTGACAGCTTGTAAATATGATGTTTTAAAATTGTGTAATATGCAAAGGGAGTTTTGAAACTTTCTGGAACAAGCCCCAGGGAAGCTGTGCCCTATGTGCAGGGTTTTCCCTGAGAGGACTTGTGTGGTATAGATCAGTGAGAAGCACAGGAGCAAAAGAGGATTCGGGAGAAACTAAACTAACCAAACTACCCCTGCTCTTTATAAAAATAATAAATAAATAAATAAATAAACAGAAGAAAAGCTTTCTTCAGGCAAAATTGGCTATATCACAGACCAAGAAAGTGAAACTGAACCCGATACTAAGCCTGTAATCATGATATTCATTGGTTTTGTAATATTTACTACTCCCGGTGAGTCAAAGGACTAAAGATTGCATGACTCATATGCCATGACAGTACTCAATAGCAAACATTCCATTTTAATTAATCAGTATGTGCCTGTGATTCACCTGAGCTAAAATTCAACTTCCCTTTTCGTTGGCACCCTGGAATGATCTCAGTTCTCTTCAAGGTAGTTTCTCTTAGGAAATCCACCCACACCCTATAGCTCTGCTAATTTCAGATGATGACATCTAGGGTTTTAACTTTAATATCAGCAAACACAACCAGTCAGGAATACACCAGTGAATGCTTTACTGAGAATGCTAACTGGAATGCGACACTTAAATGGATCTGTTGTCTCAACGAGGACACAATGAGCTCCAGGACAATGGGTCATGCTCCAGCACACTTAACCGTCACTGTTCAAGTCATAATATCAAATATAATACCAAATCCATGTTGAAACTTATTATACTGTGCTGATGCCACTTAATGTTATACAGTTTGTTAGCCAAAATGTTTGTGCAATATTATTTGTGTCAAATAAAAATGTTTATAAAAAACAGTTTTCTTCTTAAAAATGTTTCCCTGGATTTGAATGCTTTCCACCTTAATGTACACTGGATGAATGGTCACTGGGAGAAAACTTCACATTTTCTTTAGAAACTGAGCAAATGAAGTAAGCATTTACCTAATTGCCATGTAAATTAGATTCACGAGCAGTAAATGGGAAATTCCAGTCAATGCTATTTAAAGCGAACTTAAAGCGAACGAAGGCCTTCACTAGTTCACTGTAAAATAAAACTTGAACACTTTGCATAAAAAAAAAAACCCAGCACCAATTCTTTACAGTTTTAATATATCAGACTCAATAACTTAATGTAGAGGTCCATGATTCACCAAACAGCTCCAGACAGTAACATTACTGAAAAACAGTACTCCCATCATTTCTAAACTGAAACTGTTTTTGAAGATGGTTTTAGATTGGATTTTGTGACAGGAGCACAATGAAAGGGCAACCTTGTCAAACATTAGTGTATATACTACAAATAGCAGTTCTGTAAACAGAAGAGGAAAACAAAAAAGGTACAATAAGCTGCATATTTTACATTTTGAAAAACAAAGCTGCATTTACAGTGTAGATAAAGACACACATGAAGCATGGGGGAACTGATAACACTGGGTAACAGTGTTAATAACAGGGTCGGATAAAAAAAAAAAACAAGCTATTTCAGTTGCACTAAGAATACGTGTAATGTGAATTCAGAAAAATAGTTAGTTTTAACTGAAAAACAGACATGATTTCACAGAAAACCCTAGGGCTCATCTCAGTCCCTCATCAAGCTGAACAATGTGCTAAAAATGAAAACATGTCTGACACAAAAGCAGACCGAGTTATTACCAATTCCCCAGAGGCAAAATATAAATATTTTTATGTCCCATATGAGTCACTGGGGCCTGCATGCCACCATAATGGCAGCATTATGTTAAGAATAAACCGACCCCAAACCTTCCAAGGAAAGCAAAGTTTGGGGTTAAAAAATCCATTAAATCACTGTGATATACCCCTGACGTTTTCTGTTGCTGCAGTGTACAACTGTCCGTGTTAATGTGTTCAGTAATAACACAACTAACAGCACAATGTCACTGACATCACTGCTGCTTACAGTTTTCTTTTGATTTAGAGTTTTCCTTTTTCTCTTTGGACTTTGTGCGTCCTGGTTTGTCATTTTGCCGCTTAGTGGGTGCCACGAATGCAGGCTCCTCGCATGAACCTGCCTGTGGTGTAGCTTGGATGGGGCAAGTGCCTGGAAAACACAGTTTGAAATGTTTACTATAAACCCTTCCATGCAACATAGTAATGACAAGAACATGTAAGAACAACAAAAGTGTTACCAGAAATACTCTGTCCTGCTTGCACTTTCTCTTCCCTTTGAAAAGTTGGATCCAATTCTTCAGCAATATTCCTCAAGGGATGCTGCTGCCTACGCAGACAAAAGCAGTTTGTTTAGTTCGTTATCATTAACGGATAATGCAGTTGGGAATGACAGGACAATAGTGACTTACGCTGCCAAACTGACTGGACTTGAGGGTTGGTGTTCAGGAGAGCAGTCATCAACAGGAGACAAAAGCCCTTCCGAGTTCAGTCTCTCCCTCGGCGTCTGGCAATAAGACAATATTAAACTTCCTCAGTTTTCAGTTAATCCTTAAAAAGTTGCTAAGCAACTTGTAGGCTTTTTGCTTTCCACTGTCTCACTTTCTTAATTCAGGAACTATTTACTGCAGAAACGACAGTTCAGTGAAGCTGAGATAAAACCCATGTCCCTGAATGACAAACTATTTCATTTTCATGACAGTAGACCAAAGTTAGGCCTGTCCAAAATACCTGTTAAAAGCTGACTGGTTGTTGATATTTGCCATGTTTATCGAATCATACTCATCCTGATCATAATCATACTCATCACATTGTTCCTTATTACAAATTATAAATGTCTCCCGATTCCATATGACTGCACTACATAGAGTAGATTAGAATAGTTTCTACAACCGAGATAGAGAACTGTATGTACAGTCAGGCATTATTTTGGATTCCTGATAACTTCATCATGTCACTCTGACAAAATACAGTATATTCATGTTGGCCCTGAGAGGCATTTTTGGCTGATAAGCATCATTTGGCAATGAGAATACAAACCAACTAGAGACCAATTAAATGACATACATTTCCATCTTAAATCAAATGCATGTTTAAAACATTAATCCACGTAAAATATCATTTACCCTCAGTATACTCATGATTTCCTTAGAGGTGTCAATTAGCTGGAAAGCAACATGAATAACACAGACTAAAGGCATTCAGACAGACTATTTGTGCATGCAGAAGATCACTATGCACACAGTTGCTTAGCAAACTGCATTGTGTCTGAGATTAATCAGTTTGATTTGACGCCACACAGTATTTTATCTTAGATGTTCTTCCTGTGTGGGTTTCTTCCGCATTATTTGGTTTCCTCAAACCTCCCAAAAACATGCTGGTACATAGATTGGCTACTGTTGCCTCTAAGTGTAAATTAATGTAAGAATGTTTGTTCAAAATATATGTGTGTGTGTGTGTGTGTGTTTGTGTGTGTGTGTGTAGTGGCCTGTAATGAACTGATAACGTATTGCTGATTTGTCTGCAATACGTTATCAGTTGCAGATATCACAGATATCACCCAGGCCAGCACCAAGTATTTAACTGACATTGGTCTATTTTCACTTTGGTGAATGGTTCCCTACATTACCCAAAATGCTACTTTACTAGCAGCTGTCAGTGGCACCAGATGGATTTATCCCTCAAAATAAGTGTATTAGTTATTAATAAGATACTTTTGCTTTGCTGCCACCAGGTATTTTGGACCTCTTAAGGACCAGGATTAAGGACCTCCAAAGGATGGGGTGCTAGAAAAGGGAAAACATAGATTACAGGGGACTCAAGAACCACAACTGGGAACCACTGGATTATTTTAAGTAAAGGGAGATGACTAAATCTCCTGCAGTGAGTTACAAGTCTTCACTTCCCATTCTCACATTTAATGGCAGTAAACACAAAACGTTACTACAGTTACAGGTTATTAATGGTGTAGTATATTACGTAATAACCTTTTCGATACGGATGGGGGTGGGAACTATGCTATTAATATAACGTATATAAAAAAAAACCACCACGTTAGCATACGACTTTATGAAATTATATAAATTTTATTTACAGAAGTTTATACTGAACTTTGCGATCCCTAGCTGCAGTAAATGTTATAAACAGTGTAGGAGGACAGCGTTACCTCTCCATCACAGACCTCGCTGTTGTCATACACATGGCTCATTTCTCTGTACCCTCGCTCAGAGCCATAGTCGTCCAGCTCTTGAGACCGCAGCTGAGTCTTTATCTCTTGCTTCTGCATGAAGCGTGCAATCTCCTGTAATGAACCAGTTATAATTAGCAATGACTCTCAAATTCTCTAGCAAGATACATGTATCTTGGACTTGCCTACCTCATCCTGAGCAACCTGCGCTACTGTGAAGTCTCCTTTTGGGTAAGGCCTCTCTAAAGATGAGGCAGATGCAAGATCCTGAGGATAAAACAGTTTTTTGCAAAACTATGATAAAAATGATGAAATGTTCATGAAAAGAATACTGAACAGTATAAACTGTGTCAACACATTATATGAAATGAGGAGGCGTGTTAGATAGACCCAATACTTTCCAGTGAAGTGAAGTTCAGTTGAAAATGAGCAAAGGTTAATTGAGGTGTATAATGCCCTGGTTATTTACAGATAAATATTAAGGTAATTAAATAAACTAAAATTATTCAATAATGTTAAACTAAACCATTGTAAGCCAAGTAAGTGAATTATTATTGGGCTATGTGAATTTTGAATGAAAAACCCCATGCTAGTAGTGTATACAAATACATATTTGCCTATGGTCATTACACTGTTTTCAACTACTCGTTATTTTAATCCATGAAAATGTCAAAAATCTTTAAAGGTGGAGTGGTACAGCGGGCAGTGTTGGTGTCTCACAGCTCCAGGGTCTTGCACGTTCTCCCTGTGTGGGTTTCCTCTGGGTTCCTCCAACCTCCCAAAAACATGTGGGTAGGTGGAATGGCAACTCTAAGTTAAGTTTAAGTTTTCATCAACATTATCACATTGGTGAGTGGTTTCCTGTGTTACCCACAATCCCATTCGACTACTTGCAGATACTGGCACCAGTGGGATTTAGCCCTTGCTTCATATCTAACTAAAGTGAGCAATGCAGCAGCGCTTTAGTCCTTTAATCTGTCCAGCGGTCTCACCTCATCTGTACGCTCTGCTCAAACAGATCAGTTTCCAAAGCTTAAACTTTCATACGTATACCACTGTCCTCCATCAAAGCCATCATGCTCGTCATCTTGTGATCTCCAACTAGCTAAGCCGAGCCTCTGTCAAAACTCAGCACAACTCTGCGTCATATAGCTGCCAAAATCCACCTGTCCGTCTTCACTACTTCTATCATCGATTTCTCATTAATCTGATGCTGATCATCACTTGAAGACGATGGCTGAGAACAGAAGCACTTGTTCCGTTGTTTTTAGAAGCCAACAGCAAAACCGTACTGTTAACCCTTATTGTTTGAAATCTGATTTTTGTTCTCCTCTTCAATGCCATTGTAACCGTGCTAGAACCGTGCTTGTGCGACATCAGCATAAGAAACAAATATACCACCAACCAAAAAAAATCTGCACCAGAAATATTAGGCGCAGGTATTTCAATAAAAACATATTTCATGTGTTTTAGGGTGGAGGTTTCCTTTAAGTCTACAGAATATTAACAATTCAATTTAATTTCTATAGCGCTTTTAACAATGGACATTGTCACAAAGCAGCTTTACAGAAATATATAAATTCAGGATATACAGTGTGGAAAATAAGTATTGGACACGTCAACTTTTTTTTTTTTTCAGTAAATATATTTCCAATGAGGGGATTTACATGAAATTTTCACTAGACATCAGTATTAACTCAAAAAATCCAGGAACCAGACTCAAAGGGAACCCATCCTCATCTGATAGACAACCATCATAGTGAAAATGTTTATAGATTGACCTGTCTATAGAATAGCACTAGAGTAAACTGGGTCTAACAATGTCCTGGGTAAAACCACTGATTCGTGTAATATGGTGGATGCCAAAATGGGGAGATTTTCTTACCCCTCTGAGCAACTCTTCTTCCTCTGCCTGTAGCCTGTGGGCGAGTTCTTCATCCTGCAGGACCTGCCTGAGTACACCCAAATCCAGAGAGGGTCTGTTCACCCTCTGCCCTGTGTGGGATAGAGTTGAGTCATAGGCAGAACGAATGGGTGAAAGGTGTGACATTGAGGCCTAAAAGTTTTACAGCCCACCACCTGCAGCATGTCAGCTTCACACACACACACACACACACACACACACACACAAGGTACAAAGTGGGGGGATTCTGCATGATGTCATATCAATACCAAGAATGAGGTAGGAGGCATGTCTTTTTATTTTCTATCACAGGTCCAATCATGTCCTTAAACCAAAGATCACACAAAGTCCCCTCTTACAAGTAAACATAAGAGGATATAGCCAATTATCAAGGCTTGAACGAAAACAAAACAAAATGAAAAGTCTAAAGTAGGGAACATAGAGAGAGATACAACCGTACAAAGTGGAATGTGTAACAAAACGAAAGTCGACGTCCAAAGCAAACGAGAGCATAAAGCAAAATAGCCACCTATAAATTATAAGGCAAATTAGTCAAACATCAAAGTCAAGGAATCCCCAAAACATGTAGGGGCCAAAGGGACTGGGCAGATCTTGGAGATGATTAAGAGAAACGAACAGGTAAAGAGAGAGCATCGCAGACCTCAGGCGGGACTAACTTGGTTACCTGCTCCAGAAGAGCGCCCTCTGCAAGACGCACTATGGCTGCGCTGGGGGTGCCTTGGCGCTCGAGTCTCCTGCCTTCTTCTCTCCCTTTCCCTGTCCACCTCCTCTTCTTCAGTACTCGACCTGTCCTCCTGATTACCCTGCCATCCCTCACTCCTTACACGTCTCCTGTTACGTTCTCCACTGTACCGTCTGCTTTTTCTCCCCTCCTGCCTCATATCCTCCCTGAGAGAGTGTGCTCTTGGCCTGTGCTCTGCTCGAACCCTGCAGTGGCCTCCTTCCCAGCTTCCTCTCTCTCTGAGCCTGCCACGATCTTCCTCTTCCTCCCTTATCTCCTGTGACAAGGAGTTCCTACCTCCGTTAGCCTCATGTCTGTAAGTTCTGTTTACTTCACCAAATGATGCTCTGTCTACCTGAATACCTCGATAGGGTCTCACAGTACAACTCCTTAGTCCCCTATTTTCACCACGATTTTCCTCAAATGCTCTATGACCATCAGTGTGAAAGTCATGGCGTGTCTGGTCATCCTGAAAGCGGACACGTCTTTGTCCGTCCCCTGATTTACAGTCAGTACTGCTGTAATGTCTCACCAGCCTGCTCTCTGATCTCATGCTTACGCCGTCCTTGTAGTTGGAATGTCTAGATCTTTCCATTCGGCCCACTTGGTCTCCCTGCCACATTCTGCTGTTTCCCTCTCTCATACTGCTGGACCGACATAGTCTTGTCCCCTGCTCGCGGCCCCGCTCCGATGCCTGCTGGTGCCGGCTCAGGATTCTTTCCAGTTTATAGACGGGTTCAAAGAGTTCTTCAGAACTGTAACTGAGATAGCCCTGCTCACTCAGGTCATTTTTGATGAGCTGAACAACATTTCCCCATCCTCTCAGATGATGTCCGGTTGTGCTGCTCTGGCTGGCAAAGCTACTGCGGCTTTGTCCTGAACGTCTCCTGAGAGGCAGCTCACGCCTAGGCTGATGTCTCTGCTCGACATGGTCTGCGTGCTCCCTATTAAAAGGCCTCCTGCGTTCACAGTAGTCTGTCTCATAGTCTGAGGAGGAAGGAGAGGGAGAATGCTCCCGGCTTTGCCAGGCCAACTCTTCCTCTTCGCTGAAGAGGGGCCGAATAGGCTGAAGTGTGTTTGGCGAGCCGATGGTTCTGCCATTTTCTTTTGTTGAGCAAAACATGCAAACACAAAGTAGGACATTGAGGGTGGAGGTGGTTAGTGGTTAAAAACTACTTCACTGGGAAACAAAGCTTTAATTTGGGTGCTACCAAAAAAGCACAACTTGTCTTATGAAAGTTGGTAAATTTGGGCTGTGTTAAGGAAGAAAAATGCCAAGAGGTTAGCAGATTAAAGCTTGCAGAAGCTAAATTCATTGTCTTCAAAACGTGGTTACAAAACGTGGAATTATATATAATTATAATTATTTCTGTCAGTTTGACTAAGATATAACCACAATGTTTTGATCAATAAGGTCAAAACAGATACTTTTAATTCATTTAAAATTTTTATTACAAAAGGACATTTGTTTTCTAATAACATTATCTGCTCAAGTAAAAGTGTGCTACCTTTTCATGTGTCATCCTTTTAAGAATGATGAGAATGATGAACTTTTGAAATATATATGTATTTTGGTTTAATTCTTGAGTGGCATTTCAATTAGAGTATTATATTTCGAAGACCTCGAGATGCAGAAGTGTTCCAACCAATATGACTGAACCGAAAGTGAGCAACTGAAATGGTGTAAAACAGTCACGTTTCATTAAGAAACACTCATTCTTCGTCAGTCATGAATGACGACCACGTGTCTACCACTCGCTTGAATCACTATGCAGTTACAGTAAATGAGGCTTAAATAATTAGACTACCTCGTTCTGCGAATGGTAGGGCCCTTGAATTACCCTTTATCATCGTTTGCTCTGGTGGAGGACGTCTGATTGGAAGTGAGGCAGAAAGGACTGGAGGAGGGGTCACATGTAGGAGACTTTACAAAACTCCGGCACTGTGTGGGTTCGGTTCTTTCAGTATGAAGTACAGCATGAGTGTGTGTACACACATATCTCACGATCAGATAATTAAGACTGTATAAGAGCCACATCAAACTCATCATTGTCCATTATGTGATACAGGGAAGGCTACCATGGCCCACAGACCTTTCTGAATGGTGTCAACTGAAATGAATGACGGAGGCTTATCAACAGCAGCCAACACAGAGGAAATAAAAAGCCAGCAGTTATACCTCCACCATCTGTCCTTCGGCAACTGTATCTCTGTCTGACGTACAGCTCTTCCTCTTCCTGGATTCGTTTTGCTATTTCCTGTAAAGAAAAAAAAAAAGGGGTTGGGGCCAAATATTACGACTGAATTAAACTAACTCAGTGCATACTACAGTCAATCAAACTGATAAGATAGATGACCTACATAAGAATTATACAAGACGAATGTGTGTGGGTTTGTCCTCTGGTACTGAATCTAACTGTATATCATTATCCAGCAGTACAGCTCTTATGTAACAGTAAGACATTACCCACAGTATGTGTGACCTTAAATAGTCATCGTCTGTCTGACTGAGAAGCAGCCATGTGGTTTGCTACTGTAAAAAATCTACATGGCTCACCCACACGCACACCACATAAGAACAGCCTACGCACGAGACCGTGTAGTGCAGCGACGTCAGCAGTGGAATTTCCACACTTAAGCATGAACGGGTCGAAGCCTCTGCTAGCCTTGCACTTCAAGCCCACCATGAAGCTTTTACAAGCACACTGCTGTACTGAATAACAGGACATGTACCACCACAACGCAGGGTAGTATATATGGGGGAGTTGATGTGAGACACTTGGGTTAACGGTTAGGACTTCCCCTTAAATTTCCATCAAACTTTTACATTTGCAGTCTACATTTCTGCAAAAAACAAAATAACAAAACAGTTAATTCCCTGAAATGCAAATTAATTAGTTTTGTAATGAAGGTGCTATTATGTGCGTGTACACACACACACACACACACACACACACACACACACACACACACGCGCTAGATCTCAAGACATAAGTATAGGCCAAAACCTACAGAGAAGTTTTCCACAAAAGTTTCTAGTCAATAATAATTTTACACTATTTTGATAAGTCCTGTATTTGTAACAAAAGGCTGTTAAACCAGGTAACTTCATACATGGTCTTCGGTATATACAAGTACATACAGGACATCAGTACATATGGCAAGACATTACCTGTATGTACAGAAACGGTGTTACATACATTTTAAAAACTTCCATCTAAAGAGCAGAAGCATTTCAAACTCTGCTTTTCTAAGACTTTAAAACCACACGTTTTCCTTTACACATGCAACATTTACCATGTAGGAAATATCAGCTAAAATATACAACAAATATACATGTCCACAAGATGTCAGTGTAGTGTTTGGGAGAAACAGTTTAGAAGAGACTTTATTTAACTTTTAAGATCATGAATGGCAAAAAGTTGCCAAGAAATTCAAAAGCCCTAAAAAACAACAGGTGTTACTGACCCCAGTGGGATATTCAGGGGTTATAAATCAATTATTGTATTAGCCAACACAACTGAAACATCATAATGAAAGTAAAAAAAAACAAAAACAAACAAACAAACAAAAAACATTTTTGTGCCTGTATAAATACAATCCTTCCAGGATTTTTCAATCGCAGAAGTTAACGCAAAATCAAGCAAACTCCACAATATTCAGAGGAGCTTGAATTTTTCCCAAATATTTTCCACAGGTTTGGGCCAAGATGCGTTATGTGACATCATTTAGCCAAAGCTCGCTTCGATTCATGTGCGTCGGACATTGATACAGCTGAAAGGTCTCGTTTACCAACAAACATCACTGTGAAAGACTTTGTGCAATTGCAATTTTTCCAATTCAAATTGCTTTCCGCAAAAAAAGCACAAAAAAGTAATAAATAAATAAATAAACACATAAATACAGTCTGCAAATTGCATTGCAAAATTTTTTTAAAAAAAAGAAAAAAACGCTGCAGCAAATTCAAGAATTTTTGGCTGTAACAATCACACACACAAAAAAAAAATTCCTGAATGGACTGATTAAAGACACAATAACTCAGAAACCAGACTGAACCGGTTCGAAATTGAAGAAAGGTTGGTCACCTGCCAATTCCCACCCACCAGTCAACTCTCCTATAACATACCACAGATACCAATCTGGGAGGGTGAAGGCTAAAACATGCTTCCTCCAACAAACATGAAGCCAGCCAACCTATATATTGAATACACTGATAATGGGTAACTACGAACTCTTCCCTCTGGAAAAGGACGATTTATACCACACAGCTGCTGAATTCTTGCATCTGATTGGCCTGATTGGACTACGTTTCTATAACAACAGCTCTTACAATAGTGCTGGCTGTAATTCAAAACACATGTTTATATTACTTCTAATATGGTTTCATTTCTAGAATAACATCTAACAAGGATATAATTAAAAACTAACAAATAGTTGAAAAATGTATTTGTTTTACTTAAAGAAAAATGTGAAATCGTTGATATGGTGAAGCTTGCTGTAAGAAGACATTTACAGTATTTAACACACTATATGGATCCAGTGTGACTCTGACCATGATAATGAGTTTACTGAAGATGACTATGATTATTTCAAGTGTCAGCATTTTGCAACAGTCAGCGGTAAAGCTGTTTCTTTAAGTTTAACACTTTGGAAAACTTTTTTGTTTCACAACTATAACTGCTGTAACTATAAATTGATAAAACATATGGCGTATCATTTTGTAATAAAATAAAAATAAATTCTAACAATAAAAAAGGCTAGAACTGGAAAATTTGAGACATGCTTTTAGAGTAAAACAATAAGCTTTAGGGTGGTAACCGTGACTCGCTTCACATCGGGTTGAAAAACCCAACCCCTTTGCTGATTACTTTCCTGTAACAGTACACCCTGTTCTGTTTAACTCCTTACTTGGAGCTTAGTTTACAAATACCTTTGACTTAAGTATTCATGAAAGCCTACACGTTTTGAAATACACGATTCAGGTAAACTCCAAAAACTACCATTAGAGTTCCATTATATGTATTTTGGAAAGCTTTCCGTTCTTCTCTTAATACAGAGAAACTCTGTGGAAATCACATGTGCATTAAAATTTAATAGGTATATATTACATTCAAAAACACTGGAGTATTCCTTTAATACATGCAGGAGGTCTCTCAGTAAGAACTGTGAGGCATTGAAGTGGGCAGAAATGACTGAGCTACTGTTCTCTGAACAAGGCCAGGAAGCCTGGCGTGTTGTTCAGAGCACAGTCTGGGCTGACTCGACGGAAAACTGGAAGAGAAAAACCTGTGAGCTGTCCAAGCCTCTCGTTATACCGAGATCTACTGAAGGAGCTGTTTTCCTTTCAGGATGTGCCTATCCATCATTGTGCCTGTTAATACTGCATGGTAAACACAGACAGACTTGAAGCCTTTAATATCCATTGGAGCGTTATCCCACTGTGGCGAACAGGCACAGAGTCAAGAATCAAGGGATCTGACTCATAGCAGAACCATGTAAGCCAAGCCTACTGCCACAGAGAAGCATTTAAAGTTTTGTGTTTTAAACAATTAACCCAGCGGCATGTGCATTATATGCTGAAACAGCGATGTTCCCCTATGCTCATGACTCAACTTGCAAGGGCAGCAAGCACATGAGCAGCATGGTGTTTAGGTGACACATCCAGTTGGAACAGGAGCTTTAATTAACACAACACAGCAGGGTATAAATATCTATAATTAACACATCAGAATGACTCCCCACCATATGCTGGCCTATCAGGAACAATAATCCTCAATAAACCATCCTCAGTAAGAGGTCCAGTGAAGATTAGAAGCAACCAGCACAAAATTCTTTCAGCGAGCATGAACGCATTAGAGTTAAACACAGACTTCTTGCAATGGTGGATTTTCAAAATCGTACTAGTCAGTACAGAACAGAAATCAACAAGATCAAGATGAATACCTTAATTAAATCTGACATATAATTAAATCGTATTTCAAATATAAATCACAAAATCTCAGACATCTCTGTGATTCATTGCCAAAGCTGGTGATGACTCTGATGCAAATGGCGTTACTGTTTACTAACCATACTAATCCCATACAGCTTTGTCACCCAGGGCCATTTAAATTCCCCAACTGGTCTACACTCAAATCTCCACAGCTACAACCATAGACAGTTTCTGGCTTCGGAAGCTGTTATTTCCAGAGACACTTTTCAAGGCATCATGATTTAAAGAAGAAACATATTTGTCTTGGTAGTCCCCGGACTGGAGGGAATGAAAAGTCGTGGAATAATGAACACAAGCATAAAATGCGGCAAAGTATTCCTCAATGTTACAGAGAAAATGAACGCAAACACACTCATCCATGACAAAAATGAATCTAATCCCACTTGAAATAGATGAAAATGACAATATTACACCATTACTTTCAAATGGAGACTGAAGAAGGCAACTTTATCTTTTTTTTTTTTTTAAAAACCAGTAAACTAAGCCATGTTAGGGTTGTCACAATACCATAAACATATCTTGCGATACTATATCAGCTGAAGTATCACGAGACCACACAATACTGTGTTAATTCTTAATTCAAATCTACAAAATCAACCAAATTCACAGACATGCATAGATATAAATGAAAACAGACCAACCTCAATTTTCCTCTGAACACGTTATTAATGAGAATGAATAACTGGCTTTCGGGAAAAACTCAAGAAAAACCATGCAGTTGCCAAGCAACTAATTCAATGTGCCACATATTTCATCTATTGTTCCCTACAGCAATGAAATCATACAAATGGAAATTGTACTCAGAGTACTAAGAATGAGCACATCATGAGGAATAAATAACTGAATTTGGAAACGAACTCCAAAAAAAGATGTGTTGCTTTAGCAAAAATAGCATTAGCTGCCGCACATACATTACTTATGGTACTACCGTATTGACAATACTACCGTTTAGAAAATATAGTGGCATCGGCGGTATTTTGAAGCTTTAGTATCACGATAGTACTGTAGTACCAGTATACCGTGCAACCCTAAGTCATGCTCCCTTTAATGATCCAAAGTTAGTCAGATTTTGGCCCAGTAAACAATATGATGAATATGAATGCCACTTCATGCAAGGTTTTCAGCAGACACAACATTTTCATCGTCACATTCGTTAAACTGGCTCCTTTACACAACATGATCTTTGCAGGAGGATTATAGAGTAAATAAAACATTTCCACTTTATCCACATATTCCACTCTTAGAGTTGTAATACGTTATAGGCAGAAAAACCCTATTTTAGCCAAAACCCAACGTTTCCGTCTCCTTTCCTCTGCCTTTACAGTATATCAGGATTTAATTTCAGTAGTACTTGTTTGTCATTTAGGGGTAGTGTTTGTTGTCTCAGATGACCTTTATTTCAGTGCTGGGCGTGTATTTATTAATTATGGACCTTGTTTGGTCCTATTCATTTCAGCTTTGTGCACATTACATGACTTTTCATAATTTCTGACCTGGTCACACTTTAAGACTTGTCATCAGTTATTTGGTGGACATAGTGGTGTGTGTACGAAACGAGTGGTTTTAGACGATGCTCGCGAACAACACGGTATTTGAGCTTGAAAGCTTCCCGCAGAAGATCCCCAAATCTTGCTTTGTCATGAAACTAAACATGAGCACTATCTATCATGAGACTTTGTGGCTTTGTGTCAATTTTGCTTGGAATCGTGAAAAAAAGAGAAATAAGATAAAAACCCTGAGGAACTATTGGTTGGGGAGAAGCGGCAGTGAGGATTCTCTGTTCTGCAAAGAGAGTTACAGGTACAAAAAGTATAGATATTTGAAGGTGGATATTTGACAGGCCCTGGATTAGTCAGTGATTGGGAAATCGGGTATAAAAGCCTTGTGCAATGTGTGCAAGGTTTAAATGAAAAGCTGTGTGAAATCGGCCTGAGAAGTAAGAAACACATCGACAATAGACAGGCAAGTGTAGGATTTGCCATACCTCATCTTCTTCTTGCCTCCTCCTCTCTTCTTCAGCGGCGCGCTGGATCTCCTCTTGAATCCTGCGGGCGTACTCGGAGTCCTGCTCTTCCCTGAACAGCCAAAACAAAGATTTTCACACAAGTCAATAAGAGAGCTTTTCTCTCAAGAGATTTATATTTATTTGTTTGTGAACTGTGCTTAATAACCCTTGACTACACATTATACATCTTTAGCCAGTCCCTTTCAGATTTTAGAAATCTGAAAATTTTCTCAGGGGCATTATATAATATGTACGAGTGTGCAGAATGGGTGACGGCTCAGCACCACCGGTCACAGATCTTTGTGGCACTACATTTAAAGAAAGTGATGTCTAATGCACTGCTGAAGCATTTTGTGTTACTAACATTTTATGTTATCCATAGATGAATACTAGAGCAATGAACAACAGTAGAGTAAAGCAACAAGGATATTTAATATTTGGATGATTCCTATTATTTTTATTCCCATATTTTCCTTGAAGTATTAAAATGTCAAGGAACTTAGGAACCTAAAGACCCTAATTCACATAATCTAACACATCTAATCACATAATCTAACAGTAAAGAATGGGACTACATTTCCCCAATATACAACACTGAGATCTGACATACTATATATATATATATATATATATATATATATATATATATATATATATATAAGGTTAAAAAGGATTTATAAAAAGGTTCATCCAAACACATGGGAAGTTAATTTGCTCACAGTTCAACAACCTTTTTTTTTTATATTCCTCTGACCTTCAAGCACTCCCCAGAGATAAGCTGGTCCAAATTAAGTCATAGCAGTGAGGGTTAAAGGACATCTCAGAACACAAAGTGCCTGACTTTGACTGTTACAAGGACATTACATCCAGAACTTGAACACAAAAATATTAAGATGTTAAAATACTGTACGTTAAAATCTTCTATCCTCTTCTGAGCATCTCCTTATTACATGGGAGGTGAAGAAGCATGAAATGACTCGACTTTAGTTTACTGTGGAAATGACGTGTGTGTGCTCACAGCTGACGAGTGGCTTGATCATGAAGAACCTGTGCTCTTTGTTGCTCCTCATCTTGCAGCCTCTTGGCTACTCGGATGTCTTTCTGAACAAGCTGGTTTCTCTGTACATTGGAACTGTAATACTGTTCAACTGGAACACACAGAGGAGTCACTTTATTACCAAATACTACCAAACAACCAGAAAACTATGCAATTTTGCAACAGCATACTTTGATAAAGTAGTTCCTGCATAAACATGCTTTCTTGGTTTCTGCATGAATACTTCTTATATCTAATGCCTTTTATGTTCTCTCAGTTTGGTCTTGCCAATTTCCACCACTTTTTCAAAACTGTTATAAATAAAGCTATTACAAATATTTCATCATATTTTTTCAAACAATTAGTTTCTTAATTACTTGTGCTCATATTCATCAACTACAGTGGAGCTCAGCCAGTATAAACCAACAGAGAGCCCACATTTTTGCTTTTTCACAGCTCCCAACATATACTCCAACAATCAAGGACTCTAAATACACTGTGTATGCTGCCATCCCAAACTGTACATTATTGTACTAAATTATACCATACACACCTACAAATTTTTCTAAAAACACCATTACAGGAGGAGTTTTGGGAGCTGTCTCTAAGCAGAGGCTTGGGAAACACTGGCTTAAATCTACTGACCAGCACAAAACTCGTTATGTAGCCCTACAGAACCATGGAAACTGCCTAAACATTTGTTTTTAACAGACAGCTAACCCTGAAATGACACAGGAAGTGAAAGGGCTGAAATCCTAACAAAGTAGCACTGAGTCAAGTTTGCAAAGTCATGTTTAACTTCACTTACGTGACGTCAGCACATTTTACTTATCAAAACTGTTGTAGATCGTGTGAAGATAAAATTAGCCTACTCATATATCTAAAAATGTCAACATGTGAATGTTGTGATTGAAATCTTTTAATCTCCTATTTTTGCAACTTTCCATCTGCTGTACTCTTAAAAGGGCTTCAAGAACCTTCACAGTTTGTGAGACACATTTTGGCAATAATTATAAGCCTTACACACCAACCACCAATTTTTTCCTCCATAAGGCTAAAAATGGTGAAACATATTCAAAAGCCAGTGCAAACATTACACAATACTATAATAACAACTAAATAAGGTATGATGTCAGACCCTGGCTATAACATAGTGACAATGCTATTTGGAATTCGAGGGAGTTGTTATTGGACAGTCAAAGCTACCAGAAGAGAATGTGAAGTAAACAGGGAGTGTGTATGAGCACTCAGTGGATGTGTGAGGAGAGTGAGAGTCATAGTCCTTACTTTCCTGCTCCTGTAAGTTATGTGCCAGCGCTCCATCCTCCAGAACTGAGAAATACTGGGACACTGTAGGAACACAAACACACAACTCATTGCAACAGCATCCAAAAAAAAAAAAAAACCAAGGAGAAAAATCAACAGCACATGTTGTGAGAAATTACAACGTGAATAGTTGAGGTGAAACAGACAGCTCATCTCGCTAGCTCCCATCTGTTCCTCACACTTAGGTGTCATCTGGACTGTCCCTCAAACATACGCCTCCATGAGACACGATCATAATTTAACATGGACTTTTTCACCTCAAGATCTGACACTTTGGATTGTTTGAAAGCCATTAATATTGAAAAATAGTTAACAGTACCTTACATAAATGTTTGATCGGAAAAAGATATAGGTTATCCTTTAAATTTCACCTGGTAAAGGATATACTATAGTGTAGACTGTATTTGTTATTGAGTAATAAAAGCGGAAGTGTTTTGCACAGTCAAATCATATCTTATGACAGAGCATTCTGTGCTATCTACGAGTGTGATACACTTTCATATCGAGGATATTAGTGAAGTACTAAAAGTCAGCATTTGTATGTGTCTAGCTAGATGTGCCCTAGAGCACAACATCTCAGAAAACGCTTTTCTAAGATACTGTTGATAAAAAAAATAAAAATAATTTATTACAAACTGACTTGAAACAGCTAATTTCTTGTTACATTTTTGTAATAATTAAAAAAAAAAAATTAAAAACAATATTTATTTTTTCCATATAAATTTTTTTTCTCCTTTACATTTATAAATATACAAAATATGCAAGTAAGTAAGTAAGTAAAATTTATTTATATAGCACGTTTCACACAGCAAAGCTGACCAAAGTGCTGCACAGAGTAAGGAAAATAACATAGAAACAGAATTAGACCAAATAAAAACAGACAATAGAAAAAATTGATTAAAAATTTGTTTAAACAATTAAAAATTTGATCAAAAAGCCTGGCAGAAGAGATAAGTTTTAAGCCTATTTTTAAAAGTGGTAATAGAAGGTGCAATGCGGATGTCCAGTGGCAGTTGACTCCATAGACGGAGGGCAGCAACAGCAAAAGCTCTATCCCCCTTTGTTTTTAACCGGGAACGAGGGACATGCAAAAGAAACCTATCAGAAGATCTTAGACATCTGTTTGATGAATGTGGTTTAAGAAGATCCTCGAGATAGGAAGGAGCTTGATTATTAAGAGTTTTAAAAACAAACATCAGAATCTTAAACTGAATCCTAAAACGGACTGGGAGCCAGTGAAGCGATGCTAAAATTGGGGTGACACGATCAAACTTCTTATATGTAACATATAATACATAAATTTACTTAAATATTGCAATTAAGATCGATTCATTTTTTTCTCCATACAGGGTGTTTCAAAAGTCTCCATACGTAGGGGAAATGAACACTTTTTAGCAAAATGTTTTCCAAATTTTTTCATACCTTCTTTCTTACTTACTGAAATATTATATATGCATATTGGCCCCAGATCGCTTTAAGAATTCATTCTCATGGCTGGATCAGGAAGCTGTCATAAGGTTGCAATGAACTTTGGCAAGCACATCACACGCGACACTGCTGCCAAACTTATTAACAAATTCATAAAGAATAGAAGTGCTGTGGACCAACAGAGAAGTGGACGTCCACAAACATCCACTGACGAAGGCACAACCAACATGTTGCTGGCAAATATAGTACCCTACGTACGGAGACTTTTGAGACACCCTGTAGTGTACTGCTGGAAGTCCATTAGCAAACTTAACTTTCATGATACGCACTGTGTATTGTAAAAATGCATGAGAGTCACAATATGGTATTTCTGTCATATGCCCATTTCTGTCATATCGCCCATCCTTAGTGTGGTCTCCTGTGACCTATTTTGTTAGCGGTTATTTATATGGCAACTTCATTATATTGTCTTCTTCTTCATGTGCCTCATATAATAATGTAAAAGAATTGCCCAAAAAATGCTGTGTAGTTCTTGTTTTGTTCTGGAACAAAGCTGATTTTGCAGTGGAAAAAAATGGGGTCACACATTAAGTATTGACACCTTGGCAGTGGAAAACTATTAGGCTTCCAACACTTCTCGGCTACTTTAACACCTCTGTGCTTGAACTGGATTCTGGTCATTGTGTAAGTAAGTGGCTTTGGAGAAAAGTTGCTTTTAAGCCCAAAGAACAAATATAACAAATATACAAATAACAAATATATAAATAAAGTATACACACCAGACTACCTCATTAAAAACATGTAACTAGGAACAGATACAAGATCATTATTCTCTACACAGCAGTATGATGTTTATTACACAAGATACACTCAGACTTTAACAACGCTCAGCACGTGGGCTACTGATGTCTGTATTATTTTTTTTTTAAATGTAGTTATAAATTGCATGGTTCAGAAAGATGCTGATTTTCTTTTGGAAACAGAAAAAAAAAATGTGCAGTGGTTGCACAGCCTGTTGTTGTGAATGGTTGGCGCATTGGTTTTTTTCAGATGAAAATAAAAGCCCCTAAACCACATTATTTTCCAGATTTGGATTATAGAAAGATCAGAACCATTTTACTCATGTTAGCACCCATCACAAATGGCCCAAAACCCCCAATAGCATCATTTCACACAATAAAAACACAATAAAAATGTACGTCATTAGTATGTTGTTAATTGTTCAATAACGAACCTACATTTTTTAAAATATCAGTAAACATGGTATTTGTATAACTGAAAGGGTATCAGAATATACCATGACATACAGTATAATGATGCCATGATTTTTAAGCTTTATGCTTTTTTAAGATTTATGATATAATCTTTTAGCCAAACTGCCCACTACTGCTTCTACCCAGTGAGAACTGAGTTACCAAATTCAACCACTCATAAAACTCAACACTTTTTTTATTAAAAAAAAAAACAAAAAAAAAAAACACACTGCATAAAATTCCAATATCAAAATTCAAGGACTGCAAAGTTTAAACAGTGGAGGTTTTGAGCCTATTGGTGAGGAATTCGTCTCCCTCATGCTCTTAAGCACAACCGCAAATCAGACAACAGACGCTTTCCTACAACATGGAACAATTTCTCAAATTGGTGATCACCAAGGTCCAACAAATCTGAAAAACAGCAAAGGCAGACAAAGAGTGCCTTTTCAATGTCCAGGTGTCTCTTTCCCAAAATAAAACTGTCCTGATTTCATCAAAACACATTTGTGAAGCATTAGCTGCTGTAACAAAGCACAGCAGAGCAGCCAGGATAGCATCTCTGGTAAAGACAGACCAACTACCTAAAATATATACTTGTATCACACTTTAGTGATTTTATTTACAGGATTACAGGTTTTAGGCAGAACTCTAGAACTGAGGGTTTCTATTTGAGAGAAGTTTCCAGATTCGTTTAGATTAGAGTGAAGAACCCTCACACATTCAAAAGATCACCCAAAGAAAAACCTGAAACACGTTATATACGTTTACACTATCTTTCTGATGTTTTTAGTGATTCTTGGGCGAAATTTTTGGTTCGCGCTGTATTTTTTGTTGTTCCTGTTTGAAGTTAGTATTTGTGTGCAGAACTGATGTCACAGGGGGACATTGCTAATGCACTTACAATGGTGTTTATGAGGATAAAGAAGGAATAAATGCCTTTTTTTTTTTTTTTTTTCCAATTTTAGCTCCTAAAACAAAAGAGCTTCTTTTCTCACACACCGTTTTCAACCAATTTTCAGCATCGCTGAGTTATGGTAGAGACATGGCTAGCCAAGCCAAGTTGGCAATCTATGAGAAGACAAGTGCAAATGGTGTTGACGGTGGTATTACAGTAACATGAAACTTGAAGCTTTGGAAGCTGATCTATTTAAGAAGAATGTTGCAATAAAAAGCTAAGAAAGCTGGACAGACGAAAGTACTAAAGCACTGCTGCACCCACTATTGCCAGGTAATCGGATGACACCGTGAATAATGTAGAAAACCATTAAAAGGGAGAATAGATCAGCATGTTGATGAATTACAATTATTATGCTACACATCTGGCCAAGTTAATTTGAATTTAATCTGTTGGTGTGATGGTATGTGTGTCCTTGCTTGCTCATAATTAGTTATGTCTTCTGAGACAGGAAGCTGTCTATTCCTGATAACAGGCCACACCGCACACTCCTTTCACACATTACGCAGATATTTCTCCAAAAATCCAAAAGTAGGAATTCTACATTCATAACAGAAACTAATCACTCCGTTGGAATAATAATCACAACCAAGTAAAGATTCATATCCAGATTTTACACTCTGCTTGCTCTGTTGTGATGCAAGTTGTGAACTGACCTGCTGGACCTTTTGCAATCCTAATGCAACACAGACATGTTGCGTTGGACGAGAATTGGTCCGTAGGATGGTATCCTTACACGGATCTATTCTCGGATACAGACTCAAACAGCTGCTCTGCCATCCCGCAAATTAAACTCACCAACTTCCTACTCTGCCCTTCTAAAACCAGACATTTATAATAAACTCAGTGATTTAACACATGGTGCACACACACACACCCACCCTGCAATTGAGAGAGCCGCTAAAGCCTCAGTCTTAAATAAAACTGGGTGCTCCAGGGCTGGCAGTCTGTAATTGTACAGTGGCAATTTTTGGCATTTTGGATCTGTACTCTGGCAGGTTGGATTTATAAAGAAGCACGGCTTAGCAGGTCATAGTGCAGTAAGTAGAATCAACTAAGGATATTTAACTCATGCACACAAGAGCCAATCATGCAAATCGTGCATCTAACAGCTAATTGCATGAAGGCTATGGTTCTTATATGGTTTTTCACAAATTTGATGTACGTGAACTAAAATGGACATTCCAATTCTTTATCTAGAGATCATGAATTAAAGTGCTTTTATGTGTTACAAAAATCATGTAGCCTTCAAACTACATCTATCAACACTGCTCCCTATATGGCTTATCACGTGCTGGAGACAAAATCTGTTCTACTGTAACCTGTGACCTGTGCAGTTGGTCAGAAATCCTATCTTTAGCACAAAGGCCCCAGGGTCCAGACGTCTAATCCAGTGTCCCAGTGAGCCCCAATAATTTAATCCGTCTGTACGGTTAGCCTCTAACGGATATTAGTCTTGATTTCTACAAACCTGTCCAATAAGATAAATGCACTCTTGACTTTATCCCACCTGCTACACAAGGGAATACCCCATATACGCTTATACATAACCTCTGCCACCAAATGTCCATGCACACAGACACTCATGCACACAATATATATGTTTCCATATGTTCCCAGTCCTGTAGAAGATTGAAATTAGGCAGCTGAGGGAAGTGGAGGATTCTCTTTTAAGGTGATTTTAAGCTCAGGACTACAGTTTGCACTCAAAAGTCTCAACTGTTGAACAGTTAATAAGTTCAGTTCAATACAACAGACTAAGTTAAAACTATAATGAATTCAGAACTACTCAACTTCCTAGCACTTTTTTATTATATAGTATACAGTTCTAGAAGAGAAATTATTTTTAATTGCACTATCCAGGTTTCACACAGATGAGAATGGGTTCCATTTTGAGTCTGGCTCCTCTGAAAGCTTCTTCCTTATGTCATCTCGGGGAGTTTATCCTTGCCACAATCACCTCTGGCTTGTTTGTTGGTGATACATTTATAATTTAAACTTTATATCTGGAATTTATATATTTCTGTAAAACTGCTTTGTGACAATGTCCATAGTTAAAAGCACTATATAAATAAAACTGAAATGAATCGAATTAAACCTTGTTCATGCAAGCTTATTTATCATATACACAACAAAAAATAAAATACAATAAAATCATAAAGGTCAACTGTTTTTCATTTGGGGATGGAAGTGTGGCGAGAGGGAAATCTCATTTAAACATTTGTTTCAGCCAGTTATATTAAAAAAAGATTTTTTCCCTCACTATATTGAATAATAAATTGTTTTATGTGCCCGTCATTAGCCAACAAAACAGAGAACAGAAGCACCTATATATTTACCACAATTAAACCAAGATCATCCATCCGTCCATTTTCCATACTGCTTATCCTACACAGGGTTGCAGGGAGCCTGGAGCCTATCCCAGGGAACTCAGGGCACAAGGGGAGGGGAACTTTGGGCTGGGGGAGGAAACCGGAGTACTCTGAGGAAATCCCCGAAGCACAGGAAGACAATGCAAACTCCGTGCACACAGAGGAGAAGGGATTCGATCCTCCAACCCTGGAGGTGCGAGGGTGCTAACCACTAAGCCTAACTTACTCTAACCACTGACTATTTGCATATTCAAACATTACATTGGTTCTTTTATTATATGATGAAATAACACTTGTCGCATATTCAAAGCAAGATTTTTCAACATGACATTCATCTATCTTCTGGTATTTCTTTAAAATCGGCAAGCTACCACAAGAACAGTTATCACACTTTCCTCACATTCCATGGGTTTTGTCTGAACCTCATCTCTCAATCAGCCTTGGTGAACATCATCAGTCTCATCAGATGATGTCGGCAAATGTGGCATTTGCACTCACGTTTGTTAACATATCTCTCAGCGGAGACAATAATTTAATCTCCATATGCTGTCATTTAACCTCTGCAGGATAATGCAGAAAAATCTTTAGAAACTTGTGTAGATTTATATGGATGTGACATCAAACTGAAACTTTTGTGGTAGACAGATACATATTTTATACAATCTCTGTGAATTTTAAAGACCGTCATAGAAGTCCTCATGTTATATACTTGAATATACACAAAAAGTAAAGATTTAAAAGCGTTTCATGTTGAAGTGAAATAGAAAAGAAAGTCATGTGCAAACACTTTAAAAGCAGTTCCTGTGCGCACGCATTTCATGTGGAATTGTGTGTAAACGTTTTAAAACATGACTGTGTCAGATAAACGCACCTGCTCTTTACATTTAAATTACATTTATTCACTTAGCAGACGCTTTTATCCAAAGCGACTTACAAATGAGAAAGATACAAGCAAAGCGATATCAAGCAGAGAGCAATACAAGAAGTGCTACCATACGAGATCTATTAATTGAATTCCAGAAGAAGCAAAGTGCAGAGTAGAGGTGTAAGTGCAATTTTTTTTTTTTTTATTATGAGTTTGTTAGGTGTTCATAGAAGAGGTGGGTCTTTAGTTGTTTTTTGAAGATGGTGAGAGATTCCGCGGTCCGGATTGAGATTGGAAGTGCATTCCACCACTGAGGAACAGTTAGTGTGAAGGTTTTGGAAAGGGACCTTGTGCCACGCTGAGTTGGAACTGCTAAACGTCGGTCGTTAATCGATCGCAGATTGCGAGAGGGAACGTAGGCCTTCAGGAGAGAGTTGAGGTAGGAGGGTGCTGTTCCTGACAAGGTCTTGTAGGTGAGCATCAAGGCCTTGAACTTGATGCGGGCAGCTACAGGAAGCCAGTGGAGGGAGATGAAGAGGGGTGTGACATGGGTTCTCTTGGACTGGTTGAAGACGAGGCGCGCTGCAGCATTCTGAATCATCTCAAGGGGTTTGATGGAGCTGGCTGGGAGGCCTGAAAGCAGTGAGTTGCAGTAGTCCAGTTTAGAGATAACAAGAGCCTGGACTAGAATCTGTGTAGCCTGTTTGGTGATGTAGGGTCGGGTGATGCTCTTATTTGGGTGATGCTCTTATTTGTTCATGCTTTTTGTTGATGGCACCTTGAACCAATTCATCGGTCTCCAACGCTGCTTGCGTTCTGTTTTTGTCTAGACATTTGTCTATAAAAGATAGGACACAATCCTCCAGCTAGTGTTTCCTTAAAAATGATAAAGTCACCAGCAGCTAGACAAAACCTAGTTGTGATTAGACAGGCATCAGGGTCAGCGATAGCTTCACACTTTCTCCACAGCTCCCACGGCTACAGCAGGGTTTATCTGGTAAAACATGTAAAATGACACATAGATGTCTCAACTAGACACAACTGAATACAGTCAGCTCTGTTTGGACTATACTATGCATAATATTGTGTCAGTTCACCTTGAGCAGCCAAAACAGCTCTGACCTGTTGAGGAACAGACTCTAGATGACCTCTGAAGGTGTGCTGTGCTATCTGGCACCAAGATGTTAGGAGCAGATCCTTTAAGACCTGTAAGTGATGAGGTGGAGCCTCTATGGAACAGACTTGATTGTCCAGCACAGCCCGCAGATGCTCGATCAGATTGAGATCTGGGGATTTTGGAGGCCAAGTCAACCCCTTGAACTCGGTCATGTTCCTAAAACCATTCCTGAATAATTTTTGAAGTATGGCAGGGTGCATTATCCTGCTGAAAGAGACCACTGACATTAGGGAATACTGCTGACATGAAGGGGTGTACTTTAGTCTGCAACAATGTTTAGGTAGGTGGTACGTGTCAAAGTAACATACACATGAATGCCAAGACCCAAGGTTTCCAAGGAGAACATTGCCCAGAGCATCACACTGCCTCGGTCAGCTTATCTTCATACCATAGTGCAATCTGGTGCCATCTCTTCCCCAGGCAAGTGACGCACACACAACCAGAGTCATCAGATTCATCAGACGTGATTCATCAGACCAGGGCACCTTCTTCCATTGCTCCAGGGTCCAGTTCTGATGCTCTTGTGCCCATTGTAGGTGCTTTTGGTGGTGGACAGGGGTCAGCATGGCCACTCTGACCAGTCTGCAGCTACACAGCCCCATACGCAGCAATCTGAGATGCACTGTGTGTTCTGACACTTTTCTATCATAGCCAGAATGAACTTTTTCAGCAATCTGTGCTACAATAGCTCTTCTGTGAGATCGGATCAGACAGGCTAGCCTTTGCTCCTCACGAACCTGTCACTGGTTCACTGGTTGTCCTTCCTGGACCACTTTTGATAGGTACTAACCACTGCATACCGGGAACACCTCACAAGACCTGCCATTTTGGAGATGTCGTCTAGCCATCACAATGCGGCCCTTGTCCAAATCACTAAGATCCTTACACGTGCCCCTTTGTCCTGCTTCCCACACATCAACCTCAAGAACTGTCTGTTCACTTGCTGCCTAATATATCCCACCCCATGACAGGTGTGCCACTGTAACAAGATCAGTGCTCTTCACTTCAGGTGTCAGTAGTTTAATGTTATAATTGATCGGTGAAGATGCATATAAATATAATAGAAGGGGTTAATGTCTAAGCAAAGCTCACAGAAAATTATAGAGGAGCTGACATGCATATGAAGACCTCCCAAATTTCATCAGCATATCATGTGTGTTTAAGCTGAACATGCTTAAAATTGGTCGATATATTACTCTGTAGTGTAAAGCACTACGGAGTGTTCCTCTTTTCCGAATCCTCCTATCAGCAGAGCGCACACAAACCAAGGACTCAGTCTGGCTGTTGGTAGAACTATTATTTTTATTATGTATATTAACTCGTTTGAATGGATTCTAGACAAAAATTTCCAGAATCTGCAATAAGAATAAGAGATGTAGAAACTGTGACTAAACTGAGCAAAATACAGAACAATGCACAACACACAGTTATACGCTGTCATGTCTTTGTATGCAATAAGAGAACATCTTAGCCAAATACTTTCTGACTTTTTGTTGCGAGCTTCATCACCAGAGATAATATCAGGACAGGGCTATTGATCAGTAAAGTTGCCTCTTCCAGGGATTCGAGTACTCACTTATTTTCTATAGTTTGTATTAACGCACATAATTAGCTCGTCACACTTTTGAGTTAAATGCTGGCCCCGCGACAGAGCCGAAAATAGTTCTGCTTAACTTTCCTTAACTTTTTCAGTTCATTCTCAATGGTAGTTGTTATCACTACGGATGCAATACTTCGGGACCCATCTGAAGAGGCAGGAAGGATTAAAGACAATCCTAAAAGTCAACACCTCAAAGAAAAGATGTGGTCAGGAACACCCACTCCGTTCAATCCACCTGCAAGTAGTGTTCCTGAAGACGTACCTGAGACACAGGCAGCAGTTGAGAAGACACCAAAAAAACAAATTGGATCCTGTTTAGCTTGTGGTCAGCCAAAGTCTTGTTACCTGGGTGATGGCTCCTCTGTACATTTCTTTTATCAGGCTGGTGATGTTAAATACTTCTACTGCTCCAGGAAAGTCTTTGAGGCATACTCTGCAGAGGGCCTTCTGGTTGTCTGTGCAGGTTCTGCCACCAGCCACTAAAACAAGGACCCAATAGCCCTCATAACCATACTGGATTCCCTGGAGTGGCAGGCAAATACATTTACTGTCCTTCTAAAGTGCTCTCCCTGTATCAGGCACAGGGAATGAATGCAGAGACATGGGCAGAGTTTCAGCAGTCCCCATTCTATGAGGCTGAGAGGCAGAGGTGGATTGTTGAAAAGAGAAAATAACTTTGTTGTGAAACACAGTATTTAAGGTCTGTGCATGGCACGTCTGATTCCAAGCCAAGCACAAGGTTGGATTTTGGTAAATAGTTACAAATCCTGAGTAATACTGTTGTCCATGAATCTCATTCTATTTGTTCTGCGCTCTCTCCCTCTCTCTCTCTACCATTGTGGAATCGTGTATAGAGATCTTTGTATTTAAAAAAATATATGTCCTGTGTATTTGTAAATGTTTTATCTAGCTTGTATTTGTACAAGTTTTAAAACTCTTAGTCCTTATTTGCAATACATTTTCAATAACTTACTATAACACAGTCTGCATATATTATTTAGATAGTTATTTTAATTTTGACAAACTGTTAATTTCACAATCTCCTTTAACAGTTAATTTTACACATTGAAAGTGTATCAAAATAGTAAACGTTGACAATGCCTAAAACATGGCATATACTAAAACATGATCAAAACATCAAAATCGTGTGGTGTTTTCATTTTAAATACAAATATATAAATATTTGAAATAGTAATTACTAATGACAATGTCCCCATCAATAATGGTTTATTAATGATCATTTTTACATTTTGCTCACCTTACACAAAGAAAACTCTTAAGAAATTACTTTTATTTTTGTACATCATATTGTTTTAATATGTTTATCATATTTTTATGGATTCGACATTAAAAACAAGTACTTTTTAGCCAAGGTGGGATTCGAACCGATGTTTTTATGTTAGGTTCGTTCGACCCGCCTTCCGGATTTTCCTCGCTTTCTACTGGCTAGTCAGGGCTCGCACATAAGTCTTGCTCTCGGATTAGCTCAGATCTGTTCAGCCTGCAGGATCAGATCAGTTTCTGAACAGTTACTGCAGGTATAAGCAGTGCACAGTGTAGATTGTCAGAAACAGAGGGTGTGGCTCGCTAGTGAGCCAACTAGTTTTTCCAGGAGTCCAGACTCACATTACACTGAGATGAGTCAAGCCTTTTGTACATTCCAGCAGTGAGGACGCAGAAATATACACACTAAAACAAGCCACAAACACCTGTATGTAAGTCACTTTGGATGAAAGCATCTGCTAAATAAATGAATGCAAAAGTGAGAGACTTCTATAAAGACTTTAAACACACACAGAACAACGAACCAGTTGGTGCTGTTTGGTAAGACGACTATAAGCTATTAAAACATACAGCAACAACCCTAGTTGGACATGATCAAGTGATTAATTCCACCATCTGCTACAAGGTTATTTAATTTCCATCCACATTGAGCCACACTTGTTTTTTCTCCCTCGGAAAGATAACCATAGATAACTATAGTTGTACCGGGTGTCCCAAAAGTCTCTACATTTAGGGGAAATGAACACTTTATTTGCAAAAGGTCTTCCAAAATGTTTCAGATTTAGTTTATATTATATATTTTTTTTTCTGATAGCCTTTAAGAACGCCTTTGACAAAAGAAGTACGTATTGAGATCATTCTTGTGGCTGGATCAGGAAGTTGTCGCAAGGTCACGCTGGACTTTAACAGGAAACAAGGACATCACACACACACACACACACACACACACACACACACACACACACACACACACGACACTGTCGCCAAACTTATAAACCCAATCAAAAAGACGGTAAGTGTTGAAGAACGGCCGAGAAGCGGACAGCCACGAAAATTCATTGATGAAGGTACAACCGACGTGGTGCTGGCAAACATAGTCCCCTATGTAAGGAGACTTTTGAGACATCATGTTCAATGCTATAACTATATTGCATTGTAGTTTTATATGTAATATAATATCTAATATGTATAGTTAACATGTTTCCATAAAGCAGCTTTGTGAAAATGTTCATTTTTAAAAGCACTATTCAAATAAACTTGAATTGAATAGTGCTGCTCGAATTGATCCCTCTGTGATTTTAGGCAGGTACTTCCTGCTACAGCTATAAAGTCACTTTATATTCAATAATGATAATATTCATATATTGTTCTCAGCTCCTCAGTCATCTAAAGTCAGATGCTGCCAAATAAATAATCATAAAACATTCAGAGATATTCAATATATTCAAACCACCAATGTATACATTTACATTTATTCATTTAGCAGATGCTTTTATCCAAAGCGACTTACAAATGAGGATACAGAATAAGATATGACCATGTCTGATTACAAAATGTGTTGAAACTCGCTTGTGCTGCATTAAATTAATTCCGTCTGGGCATGAGAGTTTCTCTCAAAATGTTATTACAAATGCCACGTAGTGAAACTAACTCTGTCTGGACGAGGCTAATACTAGAATTTGTTTAAACTTTAAATTTGCATGGTTAGCTTTCACAGTCCTTTCTGGCTTCGCAGAGTTTCAGGTAAAGTTACTCTCAACATCAAAATAAGATTTCAAACACTATCCCCTGCATTTGTAATGGACAATATTTTCACCATGTCTCCCTGTGTTGAGAATAAATCGCAAAACCCGTTTGGAGTAAACATACTTATAAAAGTGCAAGGGCAACTGTATTTCTGTTAAACTGTTGTTTCATCGATCCTAAGACAGTTAGCATTAGAGTCGAACAGCTGTATTTTTAAAGATGCATAACATTAATGGACAGAAATAAACACCACCATTAGACTTCCTTTATACATCAATTTGGAGTAAAAAGATTTCCTGTTCTTTTCTCAACATTCAAGGAGAACGTGTCAAATTGTTTTTCGGTAATCACATTTAAGATGCAGATTTGAACTTGTTTCTCCCACACCCTAAAAAAGAGATGACAGCTCAATATTGTTTTTTCCTGAAACCGTGACAAAAGTTCCAAAAGGCTGATTGATTAGAAAGAGAAAACACACAGAAGGGTGAAAGTGAAGGCGCTTCTGTTTGAAACTAAATCTGTTTCCCCACAGACTTCTTCACCGCCTCCACCCAGCTTTAGCTTGGTTAGCCCTAGCAGGAGGATATAAATATATTTGTCTGGCTATAGGAGTCTGAGCGGATAGAGGATAAGGATGAGTGATAGGGGAGAGGTCAGAAGTCAGACGGAAGAAAGCTGCTTTTCCTCTGAGGCCTAAAATCCCCGTCATGTCATTCTATATCAGGACAGCTGCCAGACCAAGACTAACAACAAGTGATAAGCCAACAGTGGAAAATACAGTGAGATAACTGAAGAATGGGGAACATGGAGAGAGAGGCCTAGATGAGAAAATGAGAATGCCATACATCAGGAAATCATGTAAATAGGACAGGAATGACAAATAAATAATGAGCAAGCTCTTATATGGGAGTACTTGTAGTCCAAAACATATGTACTGTAAAGGGAGATGAAAAACAGTCACAGAAGACAAAGTTAGGGAAGTACGTATAAATCAGTGTGGACGTAAAATTTATAGCACTGCGCAGTGATGCAGTGTGGCCTAATTGGGGGCTTCAATTCCCAGTCACTGCTTGTTTAACCGTAAAAATTCAAGCCCCACACAATAAGTGCATTGTCTGTAGAAGGGGAGCAGAAGGGGAAAATCATCCCACAATTTTTCCAAGAGAAACTTTTAGGTTTAACATTATTTACTCCATGCACTGGCTGACAAGCAGAGAAAAACATACAACACTTTAACTCCATGTTTAAACACTTCAAGAGCAGATTGCTCTCTGATGAATACCCTGGACTTGGACTTAAAGCAAGTCAAGATGAATGCACATGGAATGTCCATCAGATTCCTCACTCTTATCAGTTCTGTTCATGTCACGCTGCTTTACTGTTATGACTGCTGAGTGAGCTATCTAGAAAGTAAATCACCCTGTGCAGTAGAAAAGAAACTTGCTCAATGAGCCTTATCTGTGACAGAAAGGGGGTCATAAAAATAGACATGGGATTAATCTTACCCTCCTGAACCCGCGGCAGGTTAGACTGATCCACCTCCAGCTCCGCCATGATTCCTCATGGCCACAGAGTCACGGCCTGCTCGAAGCCTAGATGTCCGAAGGAGAAGGGTACTCACTGCAAAGTGCTCCACAGGGACAAACTATGAAGAAGACATATAGCATGGACAATTTACAAAAAAATAATAAAAACAAACAACAAAAAAAACCCCAGACATACAGATTACACCCATATATTTCCAAGTGCAAAAATTTGCTTCCACTATGGTTTGTGGGTGGAAAAAAAAAAGGAATATAGACCTCTATTTTTACAAGTTATCTACAAAAAAAGAAGGAAATGTGGGTGTATCCTACAACAACCCAAAACATAATCCAAAGCAACGGGGGGGGGGGGATTTAAAAAGAACCAAAATAGAAATGTAAAGTTTTGTCTCAACCAGATCTAAAGACCAAGAAAAACAAACTTCTTTCCAACATTTGAAACTATTTTTCTCTTAAAAGTACAAATAAGACAATTTGCTGCAGTTATAACAAGCTTGGAAAGAAATCTGAATTAGAACGATACTATAAAAGTCCAATAGCTGAGAGGATCCAGAAGATGTCCAGAAGATATAAGAATTTGGACATCAGGTTATTAGAGAATATTTATAGCACATTCAATGCTAAGAACTGAAATATCATTTAGTTTTTTTTTCACTATTACTAACATGCAAATTTTGACCATTTCCCCCCTCCACACAATAAATGCATATTTGCTATAAATGACATTTCTTTGGTCTTTCTTCATTAATTTTTGCACCCAACTCTGTGTGTATATATATTTTATTATTAAGCAGCACAAAGTATAAAATCATGCAGATACAAGTCAAGAACTTCGGTTACTGTTCACATCAAACATCACAAGGAAGAAAATGTGTGATGTCTGTGATGTTGATTGGCATAGCTGTTAGTGCCAGATGGGCTGGTTTGAGTATCTCATAAGCTGCTGATCTCCTGGGACTTTTACACACAACATTCTCTAGATTTTACACAGAATGTTTGAGAAAATAACACACACCAAACAAAAAAAACACTGAGTGAGTGACAGTTCTGTGGGTGGAAACCCCTTGTCGATGAAAGAGGTCAGAGGAAAATGGCCAAATTGTTTTGAGCTGTCCAGAAGGATATAGTAACTCATAATCACTCTGAGACCCATGATAGTCTCAGGCTCCTGTTCTTCTGCTGTCGTCGCCCATCCACCTCAAGGTTTGATCTGTTGTGTGTTCTGCCCAGCAAAGTTTTATTCGAGATTCTACCACACGTTATCCGAGTTACTACAGACTTCCTATCAGATCAGGCCAGTCTGATCATTCTCCTCTGATCTCTCTCATCAACCAGGGGTTTCAGACTGCAGACCCTCTGCTCACATGATGTTTTTTTGTTTTTCACCCCATTCTGTGTAAACTCTAGAGACTGTTGTGTGTGTGAAAATCCCAGGGGATCAGCAGTTTCTGAAACACTCACACAAGCCCATCTGGAGCCAATAACCAAGCCATGGTTAAAGTCAGAGATCACATTTTTACCCCATTCTGATGTTTGATGCGAATATTAGCTGAAGCTCTTGACCTGTATCTGAGTGATTTTGTGCATTGTGCTGCTGCCACGTGATTGGCTGATTGGATCATTGCATAAATGAGCAAGTGTTCCTATTAAAGTGGACAGAGAGTGTATATGCAAATTTTCTCCACACCTTTAATGTCGTTTTTAATAGAACTTAAATAGACACTACACTAGTCTAGTGTGTGTGTGTGTGTGTGTGTGTGGACGCAGGGAGTTTCCAGCGTGGATATTAAAGAACATTCACAGATTCATAAATTGACAAGCTCTGTGGGAATGACATGGAAAGTTATCACCAAATGTATGCTTTGACAGCAAAAAAAAAAAAAAAGGGGGGGGGGGTGATAGAAACTCATTATGAGGAAATATCAGACAAATATAAACACAATAACAATGACAAGTACAAAGCTGAAGCCTGTGTGTGGGCAAAACCCGCTGTTTCATATAAACACACGAAAGGTGAATTCCACATTCCCTACAAAATGCCTCTCTTATTTCCTCCATCAGCTTATAATGTGGTTCTTTTTCATGTTTTTATTATTTGACTCGACGGGACTTTCTAAACCACATCACATACTGAAATTGCGTGTAAACAGAAAGGTGATAAAACGCCTTACCTGGAGCAACTTTTGTGTATAAAGCGTCGAGCTGCTGAGAGAGCAGTCCTAATTGTTGAATATCGGAACTTATAGTTGTTGAATAAGCTACACCAGCTGAACAGTCTAACTCCACATTCCAGTGTTTTTGAGTTTAATCATAAGTGTAAATGCGACACAGAGACTTCAAAGTGAGTCACAACTCCTCTGGTGTTGATGGAGATTCTTCCCTGTTTGAGGCACTGAGTGAAGCCTAGCTGCCTGAGGGATGGAAAGCGAGCTGGGACAAACTTCAGCCGTATCACTGCTACAGGCGCCATGCAACACACACACACACACACACACACAAACGTATTGCAATAAGTTAGTATTCAAACAATGCATGCAATGTTTTTTTTTGTTTCCATTGTTTTTTGTTTCCTGGACCGTTTGTTGTAGTTTATTTTCTCTGGAATATTCTGGAAACCTTTGCATTTGGTTGATAAAAGATGGGGGGCAATTGTTTCTTGTTCCCCTGAACATTCTGGGAAAGCTTTGTTTTTGATTCACAGAATGTTCTGGAAACGTTTGTTTTGGGTTCATAAAACGTTCTCGGAGCAAATATATATATATATATATATTTTACTTCCCATTTGGTTTTTACAGGAAATACTGTATAATGATTATTCTATGTTGTGCATTACGGTTCAGAGAACGTTCCCCTAAGGTTCCCATACATTTAAATTAACCTTAAAGTAATGGTTTGGCAAATGTTCCCTTAAAAGTTTGGTTCACCTTTAAATAATTTGAACCTTTCAGGAAGCTTGCAGAAACCCGCAATGGTTTGGAAAACGTTCCCCTAACGTATCCTTATGCAGACCTTTTACTATACTGATATAGTAAATAACAACAATAATAATAGAATATGTATACATTTTGTGTTTGACAGATCACTACACATCTATCAGTCACAAGTTACCAGCATAACACACATTCACTGACCTGAGAATTAAACATTTTTATTTCAAAAATTTAATGTGAACAAAGAAAAAACACACAATTACATAAAAAAAAAACTCCATACAGTTAAGATTAATATATGTGTATGTAATACATTTTCAGGAAAATTTGGAAGATAAGCTTAAACCTGTGCCTACTAGGTACTACTCAATTCTGCCACTAGATGGCAAAATAGCTGCATTTTTAAATAAATAACTACAGCCTATTTATAACTATATTTACATTACAGCGCCAGTGATAACGTAACAGAGATGCAGCGGAACGAGTTGTGCATTTGTTGCAAAGTACGTATCAAGGACAATGATTTTAAGCAAACAAAACAAAAACCCGAAACAGGAGCAATCATAGACCTAATTTCACCCGGAAATGACGCAGTCATATCTTATCCAATGAAAAACGAACTCTTCAGACACTTTCATTAGTCCTCTCCAATTATTTTGGTGGCATAAACAATCACAGAGTAGATAATACAAGAGTTATTATATAACACGTTATGGGGGGAAATTCTAACTTTTACTATGATACATATGAACTTGTAAATACTCAAACCTACACTGAATGTATCTACACGTGAATGTGATTAGTGTGTTCAGCATATAAGCTAAACTAAGGCTATTTCTACATTACTTAATGCATTTATATGAACAAAAATTAGATATCTGAAGAATCTCACTGAATGGTTTCACAGTGGAAGGCAAGTGTTACTGAATTAATAGCAGAGGTGAGAAGTAACAAAGTGCTGTATTGTGCTGTATGGTTTTTATTTTTACATTTCAAAAGAGAGATCTCTACTTCCTCCTCATTACAGTTTTATACATGATATAACTACAGTGCTCTATAATCATATATTTAAAGTCATACAGGCACCTGTTAGCATCAGACAGTTTAAATTCTTACCAAATCTAAACTTTAATAGGTCTGACAGTAAGAAGTAGACTTAAGATGAAACTAAGCAGCGTTGAGCTTGGTCAGTACCTGGATGGGAGACTTCCTGGGGGGGGGAAAACTAAGGTTGCCGCTGGAAGTGGTATTAGTGAGGCCAGCAGGTGGCGCTCGGTCTGTGTGGGGCCTAATGCCCCAGTATAGTGACGGAAACACTATACTGTGAAAACAGCACGGTCTTTCAGATGAGACGTTAAACCTGACTCTCTGTGGTCATTAAAAATCCCAGGACACTTATTGTTAAAGAGTGGGGTATAACCCTGTGTCCTGGTGAATTTTCCCCATTGCAGCCCCTCCCCGCTATATAAGTATAACTAACTAATACCCATCACTATAATCTATCTGTTCCTATTGTACACTTTGTATTTGTCAATGCAGCTTGTATTCATGCCAGCCAGATCTTTGCATTCACCTCAGGGTTATTATCATGCTAGCTAACAGACATTAGTTATACAGCTGTTGGTTAACCTTAGCTAAAGTTTGTACAGGTTCCTTTGTTCCTTAGTGAAAGAGGCAAAAATGTACCACTAGTAGTTAATAGTGTGATTTGAGGCAGACATCTTTTACTTTCTTGTACTTTTATTTTCAAACTTTAAATAAAAGCAAGATCTTATACATTTCTACTCTGATTTAAGTGAAGAATATGCAGCTTTTACCAGAAGAGTTAAGAGAGATGAGTAACTGCACTTTTTCTCAAGTAAGGAATTTTGGTATTTTAACATTTATGGAGAAAAGGAATGTTGAAATTTTTTTAAAAATGATTTTATATATGCAATTTCTTTGCTTCTGCTTAGACTTCATCCCTTCAGTAAGAAATGTTACATTTGCATTACTCTTCCCCTGCTAGGAATTGATAGACAAATGACAGACACAGTGTCTACTGCAGACTAGTTTGCTTCTTTTTTATTCGGTGTATACATGTGTATAAATGCATTTATTATAAGAAAAGGGGAAATGTAATGACATAGTAGCAGGTAACAAAAGGTCTAATCCTAAACTAAAATCATAAACGTGAAATAGCCAGTCAGGATTTTTTTTTTTTTTTTTTATAAGAACTAATATTCCTGTCACCAGCCTAACCACAAATTAAATCATTCAATCTATTTGTGGAGAAAATATTCTATTAAGAATATACTGTGTGATAAAGACAATATAAAATGTATTCTTGTCTACAGCAGTCAACTGATAGCTACTATAAACATCTCCATTGACAGCCTGGTCATTGTTTGATTAAGTGAAAGGGTTGATAGAGGGACATTTGGACACCTGTGTCCCCCATTTTATGCATCTATTAAAAAAGAAACTACCAACAGTGCCAGGCCTGACACATAGGACACAAAACCTATCCTACTTTTACTGCCATGTTCATTGACGCAGGTACTCCGTCTGACTGACTGGAGTCTCATTTTAAATGCAAAAAGGCTTAATAAAACACCAGTGATATACACGTTCAACATGACGCTTTCAAGAAGGGGGAAAGTATATAAACTCAAGGTCCAGCTTATTTGCTGCATTTCCACCATCTTTACTTGGCTCTGTGAGACAGCACGGCTTTAGTAGAAACACAACGGTGCAGTAGAGATGGTCTGTAACTTGTTCCTGTCCTGGACTCTTCTCCTGCTTTCAATCGGCCCACTGCTGGCACATCCTGTCTCAGAGACAGCAGACATGTCTTACCCTGGACCTGGTGAGTGAAAGTTTTACAAATATTATCCTGTCTAAGCAGAAATTTGAATATTTACTCTTTATGTATAAAATTTTAAATACTCCAATATAGCCCTGTATTCTGTACTCAGATGCACAAGGTCAAAAGTCAGTAATGTTGAAAACTAGTAGGCTGTATGTTGTTGTTTTAGACTCAGCTGAGGAGGCAGTTGGTCCCGAGGACCTGGATTTGAGCACTCTTCTCCAGAGGACGGCAGGCCTCAGCTACTTCCCGCTGCACTCCAAAGATGGTAAGGCTGCTAATTGTGAATGCTTTTTCTTTCTCTCATGTACCATTCCTTTTATTCTGACTGTCATCTCCAACATTTAATATAACTTTTTTTTCTAAGGTCTCAGAGTGTCAGGACTGCTCCCTAAAGAAGCTCTAAAAGAGGTGAGATTAACAGTTTCAGTTATGTGAATGTATTTTCCAAACATTTTCCAATCATCAATCAGTTTTGCATTTGACTCCATGACCGAATTTGTAAATTGTGCTGATAAATGCCTGCAGGTTCTGCTGGAGAAACCAGGCCATCTAAGCTCTCTCAGTCACATACTTGGTATTAAGAGGCCATACAGAAAGAGGGGCAATGGAGCTGACTGCTTCTGGAAGTACTGTGTTTAATACTGGCACGGGAAATCGCATGCATGTCTGAGAGAATGGGTTTGTTTTCAGATATCAACATAAATACAGTACAGATAAACACACACAGATACAGTACAGATAAACACCCATAAAAGACATTAATGTTCACAGCATATTTATTGACACATAGCATAATGAGATAAAAGTGAAATTACTTAACCACGTGTATTGGGGTCGTTTATATTTTTGCACACCAGCATTTCTGTGTTGTTCTGTGAAAGTTTTCAAATGTTGCTTGATATTGATATGTGACATTGGATCATTTCCCTTTTCAGTGAATGCTGTAATATATACATGTTGACCACTAATAAACTGTTATATTTAAAAATAAATAAATAAATAAATTTAAAAAAAAGCTTTCTCTGTGGCAATTTGGTTTATTCTCTCTCTGGAAAATAATAATTAATAGAGGAACATGTACAATGTAATACAAAAAGCAGTGACCCCTACGTCCAATCCTCAACGGCTCTAGTTCTGATCAGCAGTATAACATGCATGAGCATTGCAGGGAGGTGTTGAATATAGCTGAGGTTTAACTGAGATATGAATACTTCAGATCCAGTGAACGTTTGAACATACACAGGATTGTCAGCCACTTCTCGACTGTGGACCGTCTGATCTACTACATAAGAAAAACAAACTGAGAAAAGATCAGATGTGAGATTTTTCCTGTCCTCTCTACCAAACACTATTTTTAATCCTCTCTTCTCAACGGACTACTATTGAAGTGCAGTATAATTTTATGCTCTGACCTCAATCCTATTAAATCTCTGTTTTATCTGATCAGAACTACAGAAAGCATTTGTTTGACAGTACTGTCAGTAAAGGAGGCTAGACTTGTTAATTAATGCTTGAGCTCTGATAAAGGGCTAAAGAATGATTAACATGCATGAGAAGAGATGAGCTTAAGTATTTAATGCACGCCTACAAGGTGGAAAAACAAGGAAGGTGTGTCTAATAAAATGGACTGTAAGCTTACACAGTGTTTACAACCACAAATATGCTGCCACACCTGATATACTCATACCAGCGTCAACACACTGCCATGTCAATGTTAGTGTTAAACTGTGAATAATCCACTACCCAAATATTATCTGGCCACTGGTGGTTCTTTTCTACTGATGGACAGGGCTGAGAATTTGTATAGCAACAGATGGGTCACTGTCAGTATTTACGCAGGTTTACCTGATAAAACAGCCAATGGATGTAGCTACAAATAGCTAATAGTTGTGGTTTACTGTATGTAAGGAATAAAACACGACTGAGCACGCTGTTACAGTTACAGTAAATATTCAATAACAGGGCAGTGTAATGGCAGTTTCCACCCCAAAGTTTATTTTTCTCTGACAGCTCACCCTGAAGCATAGGTCCATGATGGGATCTTAGACATTTTAAAAAGCAAAACACAAAAAATAGAAACACAATTTTTGCTGGTCTCTGTGTGTGTGTGTGTGTTAGCGGAGTAACTGGTCATTGAGACCACTATGGACCTTTTTCACAGTTCCGTGTTGCAGAAGTGTAAGTAGTAGCGTTTCAAAGCTTCCGGTGAACCGGACAAATTAAACATCTGTTATCTGGCAAAAAAATTTTGGACAACAGACAACAAATGTTTTTGAAAAGCCAGCAGCATGTGTGGGACCTGCTCCTGCTGCAGACCACAACTACGTTGTGTTCCCCCTCTAGGTAAGTGAACTAGCTACAATATATGGCCAAAAGTATGTGGACACCCGACTACCACACCGATATGTGGCTCTTTCCCAAACTGTTGTCACAAAGTTAGAGGCACACAATTGTCTAGACTCTAGAATGTCTTTGTATGCTGTAGCATTAAAATTTCCCTGCACTACAACTACAGTAAGAGGCCCAAACCTGTTTCAACATAATGCAAAGTCCAGGAAGACATGGTTTGCTGAGTCTCTTTTCTCTCTTGAAGTTCATAACACAAAAAGCACAGCTTATCATGTTACTGAGAAACTGAAAAAATCTCAAGTTGCTGCGTTACTTCTGACTGATACAAAGCGCTGACATTGGAGACTCCTTCCAAAAATGTTAAACAGACATCTGCTTACAGAAAACTTCACCATATCAACTATTACACATGATTATTGACCCATTTTTGTGTGGGTCTGCTGTACAAAGTTTTAGAAACAATATAAAACTGTACTTTGCCTTGTAGTCATAATTAGAGCCAGAGCTGTGTTGTTATAACTGTGTGTGTGTGTGTGTTCGCCATTTTCTGTAACAGTCTCTGTAACTGAAACAGTTACTACAGTAATGTTAGAGACATCATTAGCAGACATGGCACAAATAACTTGTGACTTAAAACAATGAATGCTTGTTAGATGAAGATGAAAAGAAAGAAAGGAAGCAAATTTTACCGAATGCACCTTTAATGGGAATGTACAAATCAGTATGAACTAGCTAGATAGTTTGCCCTTGTAGCTATGTTTTCATCCATGTTGCGAGTAAAGCACCGTTTCCATCTAGTGTGCTCAATAGAACAAACCCGCCACTTCCGGGGAACCTGGTGCATCTCGCTCTCCGCCATTTTTACTTATCCAATTACATGATTTGTTGAGGAAAAGTCACATGAATTTTGATGCGCATCGAGGTATTTATTAGGTAAATGTGTTTCCAGCGTAATTTATGCGCATGTCTTCTTATCGAATAAAAAAAAGTATCTGCTTCAGTTGAGCACACAAGTTTTTTATACTCATTTTAGAGATTTTATTGTTACTGTTATACTGAATATCAGCACTGCTGTGACTACACGTGATGTATCGAATCTTTAACATGGCTTAGGAACAAGGAGATGTCTCAGAGAGCGATTCGTTCATTTTTGACCGCGCATGTGCTGCACCATCCCCATAGCTTCTGTACAAGAAACAGAAATGATTAGTTCATCTCTTGAGGCTTAGGGTTCGAGTCGTTCGTTCATCACGTCACAGCCCCACTACATTCAGCCCATGGGGTGGTCACGGGATGAATGAATGACTCGAACCCGAAGACTTGAGAGGTGAACTAATCATTTCTGTTTCAGGGGAACAAACGTGACAAATGTGACGTGACAAAAGAAATGGATCGGATCGGGAGGTGAACTAACGGATTGCGTCGCCTGAAGACCAGCTAAGCTAATAATTAATCATTTCTGTTTCTCATAATTTGGCATTGGTTGCATTAGCCTATAGTTTATTTTTATTCCAAATGTGATCAACGTTTGTGTAAGTACTAGATGTGTCGGGGAATTTAACATGTAACATTTTTTATTATATTCTGCTGAAATGAACGAAATGACTCGAAAAAAGATTCGTTCATTTTGCTGAACAAGATTCAAAGATCCGAGTCAGTAAAATGATCCGAACTTCCCATCACTAGTGAATACACGTGGCACTCAGCCTGCGTCCACATCACAGCTGCACCACATTAATCAGCACTTCTGGCCAATCAGAATCCAACATTCAACAGTATTTCAATTTGGGCTGTCCTACACTACCCTGTCTCCGATTAGTTTTCAATAACAGCACACCCTGTCGTGTTTTCTTTCTGGTATTGCTTTAACGAAAATGGACAACAATTTTAACAGCTGTTCATGCATAAATCCTGATAACTGTACACATTCATCCATCCATCTTCTATACCTCTTATCCTTGTCAGGGTCACAGAGAACCTGGAGCCTATCCCAGGGAGCATCGGGCACAAGGCGGGGTACACCCTGGACAGGGTGCCAATTGTACACATTCATTCACTGAGATATAGCATAGCAACATAAACATGATCTTAACCCATTACCTGTAAACTGTAGTCAGTGTTATGGACATGTCCCCAGTAGCTTTGAAGATGTAGAGTGGATCCCAAGTGCTATTCCATCATACATGTTAATCTTAGGTGCATCAGTGATTAAGACAAAGAACAAAATCGCACACACACTACATAGCCACTATCATAAGAGTTTAAAATGCAGGCCATTTTCTCAGCCCATCACACTGGATGGAATGAACAAGAGTATTTTTAAGCCACAAGTAGCTCCTAAATTTAAACTATATATATATATATATATATATATATATATATATATATATATATATATATATATATATATATATATATATATATATATAAAACTGTAGTATTAATAATGTCCACCAGGGGACAGAGTTAAGCTGTGCGGTTTGTGGCACTATGTGCAAGTTTTACCAAACATTCAGAGGAGTAAATGATGCTTCTATGATGCTTCTCCTTAAAAGTTTTCTATATCATGCTTTGAGGCAGAGCTCAATTCTGATTGGTTACTCAACAGTCTCAAATACAGGAGTGGGCGGGACTTTTTAAATCTCTCTCCTGCCTGTTCGAGAGGGATTGGGAACAATCTTACCCACAAATTCTGGCCAATCCCACCTACTCCCTCAGAAAGTTTGGCCAATTTTGACATATGTTCTAATAAACCTAGTGTGTTTTATTTCAACAAAATATATATTTTTTAAAAATGAGTAAATAAATCCACAGTAAATCAACATGGCCTTCTATTGTTTTCGTGAACTTCATATCTGACTGCTGACTTCTGCAGCGTTTTCGCTCTCTAGTCTCTAACAAGCAATCCGTTGAGGCAGGACATGATAGGACGCTATGTTAAACCATGAAAACTCATTCTAACACACTTTTCTTCATTTTCTCCCTTTTTATTATTTTACAGCAGAAAGAATATAAAGCATTCAGAAAACATCTTTCATATTTTAAGGGCAATTCAAAACATTTTGCATGGCTTCAGCAGCTGAGTTCTTTTTTTTTTTTTTTAACATATCCATCATTTCAGTGAAGGTTTAACATGCAGTTACAAAAATAAAACTTACATAAGGGGAAAGGAGAAATGAAAGGGGGTGTGGGTCGGGGGGGGGGGTTGTCTGTATTACACAGTTTTAAAAATAAATGAACGCTTGAACAAATTTGGGGGAAGGGTAGGACAAAGGCTACATAGCAAGGAAAGACAGCTAGAGAGGAGAGAAAAAGAGCTCTAACACTAGTTACACATGCAAAGTGTCAAGGCCCCGGTGGCCTAGAATAAAAGCAGGGCCGCTATTTTTCTGGGTTTTGGGAGTGATGAAAACGTGCAGGTCTGTAAAAGATGTCCTATAACTGCTGTCCATAAACTAGGCCTACTGAACACTAATCTCACACCAGCCTATCGGCATTTGCATAAGTGTAAGTTTGCATGTGTCCAATTGTTGTTGTTGTTTTTTTTAATCTCCATAAGATCTGCAGGTCTCAACTTCATAAAACATGTTTATTGCTCTGTGTCCACAAGTGGAAAGTTTTGTGAGACAGATTTCGGCTCGGTTACCTCGATGTGCCTTTTTTTGAGGATGGGTGCAGAAAAAGAAGAAAGGTAGTTTCAATAATGAGTAAAAGAAAAACACTAATCTAAGCTAGATGCCTGTGAGCTGAACATGAGACCATGTCTGGGCTGTGATGATCATCGGTAAGCATTTTAGGAGAATCTTACGCCCTGTGAGTCCATGGTCCATCTAACGTCTCTCAAGCACCCTATAGCTCTAAGGTGAAATAAAAGGGGAAATCTATTACATTCAAAATGAGGTCACTACTGTTATTATTTACTGTTATTATTTATTACCTTGTACTTTTTTTGTTTTTTTTAAATTCATACTCTACATCTATCAATGGCAGTGTTTCTGTCTGAAATGTAAGCACATACAGGACTGTAGCTCACACACCACTAATTATATCTCCACTACCCTGGCATGCCTTTCTTCCTACTGTTGTTTTTGTGTTTTGATGGGGCTTTTTGGGGACAGTGGTTATTTCTATGGTACACAAAACAAATCAGCATTCATAAAAATGAACAGCATGGAATAATCAAAATCACAGTAAGTTGATCAGGACTCGGCTCTGGCTCATTTTCCCAGTAAGCAGCAGCTGATTCTCCAGTGACCTGCTCCACTTCCCCCTCCCCAGTTTTGGCACCCTGAGTAAAAATACAAAAAGTGAGGCTAACTTGTCACTAACGCTAGGAGATTCACTCTAGAGGTCGCGGTTATCCACTGCCTGCAAGTACAACGCACTTTCTGACCCGGTTTCATATTTATATATGTATATATGTATATATAGGACACATCACTGTTATGTGCATGCGTAAAAGTGGCGTGAAGATATGAACATCAACAGCTGACTTGTTGATGTGACTGAACGCAATGGGAAACTATTAGAACCTTGTTTGAGAAATGTGTATACTGATCAATCCTGTACACTGAACGTCTCTCGTCTGCCTTCCCTTTTGATACCCTTGTACCCTTCGAGGTTGTATGAGCTACTAAACCAGCATTGCTTTATAGAACATTATTTCTTCCTCAAATCTATCTGTCTAAGAAATCTACAAAAATAAGCATGCTCTGGGTGTGCCTTAGTCACCCGGTTATCTATGTTTCCCATGCAAGCATAATAAGACCTTCTCATGTGGCTCCAGCAATGCAAAAGCAGACATCCTAAACTGTTTTCATAATGAATGAATGAATGAAGGAATGAATGAATGAATGATTGAGTGAATGAATGCAAGGCAATGGACACTGGACTGTGTGTGCAATTCTGACTGGCAGTTCCAACCGACTTTAAATACAAACTCAGCTTTCTGCTATGTTGACAGAACATATTGGAAGAAAACATTAACAGACATAAAATAATCAGCATGAAGGAGAGTCACTTTTACATTGTCCAAATAGTCAGTTAGTCCAGTTTGTTACATTGCATGCTGAGTGAAATTTGCTGTGATTAGGCACTTCCCACATGAACACTCTGAACAGTTCACACTTTGAAAGATATTAATAAAACAACAACAATCAAAAAACCAAACAAAAACAGAAAAACACTTTACAAACAGCTGTAGATGACAAACCACATTATGGCACGACTTAAACAGTAAATTAGAAACTAATGGAAAAGTAAATCGACTCATGACATTATTTAAAAATCCATTTGTGTGCCATTAGTTTTCATTTTCAACTTATTTCAAGTGCAGCCTGTTAACGGTTGGACCCTAAATACACGCTCAGGAAGTGATGCGCTTCCAAAGCCGCTAGAACATGTGACATAAGCTACTTTACTGCCTAAATGTGCAAACAGCTGGTTCAGTGCCAAAGCGTAACATTGGTCAAGCGTTTCTTCTCATTATCCTGTTACATCATAGTTGTTAGCACCAAAATGTTCAGTCACATCATGCAGGAAAGACTTGCCAGTCTTTAGCTATCACCGCTTTTTCCGTCAGTGTTGCATTTTTAAATTGAAAAATGAGCAGCCTTATAATATATAACCTGGTCACTTTGTATACAGATGGTCACAAACATAGACAAGATTTAAAACGTCTTCGTGTTTTGAATTTACACTATGAGAAACAATAGAAATTTGGGAGATTAAAAGGCTACTTAGGAAATCCTCTCCTCTCTGGCACTTCTTGTATTCACTGGTCAGTGGGGATGAAATAATGAAGGTTAATGTTCTCCCATTTCACTGCCTTGTCTTCTGCTCAGCGAGGATGAACGTATTTTTTCTCATTAAGCAGTCAGCACCAGTGGAGAAAAAGACTCTTGGTAGCCCGTGAACCAAACAGATGTAAACGTAACCGTTTTTGTCTAATGATAATGCTTGTTGTTTTCTTCTACCTCATAAGTATGGTATTTTTCATATCTGCAGTAAGGTCATGCTTTAGCAAAATGTTTTTCTCAAGAACATTCAAAATAAAATAAAATATTCTTATAGTGAAAGTTTTACAGAGCATAGCCACTAATGTTGGTTTTTTTTTTTGTTTTTTTTAAATCATCTTTTTTTTCTGTATCTTTGATTTTCATGCATGTAGCTCATCTTATCCCAGAGTATTTACAATATGTACAAACAATACAACCATACTTAATAGGCATTCAAACAAAACTATACAAATATTCAGATTTCGACTTCCTGTTTTGACCCCGTATAATGAATAAAATAATATATTTCTAAAATACAGTCCTGTTCAGATAAATGTTTTTTTTTTTTTACTTCACATACTGTTCCATCGACCTTCTTTATGTACAGAAACCGCTCAGTCGTCAAAAATATGGATTTTTCCCAACCCCTGCTGAGAGGGCTAGCTTAGGGACCCTTCAGAGAATCTCTAAGATATCAAGGCAATGTCTGTGAACTTCCCTTTAAAGGCCTAAAGAGCCAATGAAGGTCATTTGAACAGAATAAGAGCATCATCAATGACTACTACTAACCAAAATGAGGCAATTTGTTTCTCCAAAAACATTTACATAATGAACAGGTCCATAGCAAATTGCCCAATAGGAACATCATCATTTTCATTACATTCACTGGGGGTTAAAAATAAATCGATGAACACAGACATAATGTATTTCCCAGAGACAATGATTTTATGTTTGCACTGATTTTGCACTGGTCCAATTCAAGCACAGATTACTATGGAATTTAAAAGGATGAATAACATTAATTGAAATGTTAGATATCCTTTTTTTTAGCCTCACCTCCACATTCACAGACTGTCCCATCTTGTCACTAATATAATGGGCTGCAACCTTTTTATTTAAATGTATTCAATTTAATTTATTCAAACAATGTATTAGCCAGGACCTGCCAGGTTTCTGCATCGATTCCATATTTTTTCCAGTCTTTCCACCCATTCTGTCTTCTCTCTGTGATCCTCTGAAGAGTCGCACTGTTCCAACATCTTTTCCTTTTCTTTTCACTGCGCTTCAAAATAACAAACCAAATGCATGAAAAAGTGCAAAAAATGCCATGAAGCAAATGTTCTTCCTCCAATCACATCCTCACTTCGAGTTTTTTTTTTCCAAATCCACTCTTAAAGTCAGCTTTCTCTTATAAAAGAAAGACAGAAGGAAGAAAGATATATGAAAAAGTGGTGTTGTATAATAGCAGAAGTCTGTAGTTCTGTGTAGTTCTGTATAGAGTTGTACTCTTCCCGCTTGAATTCATTTTTTCCCCCCTCTTGTAAAAGGTCTGGTTGAAACAGAAAAAACAGGAAAAGAAGTCTGGAGAGGGACGTCACATTGTGAGGGGGCTTTTCTGGATATTCTCATGTTCCCTGGCCTTTCTCAATTCTCTCACTCTGTAAAAAAACAACAACAGACACCAGGTTAACAGAGACAAGAGAGAAGGGAAAGCGCAACATACTGTTGACAGGAGACATGTCAGTGGGACATGTCCGACACAGCACTCATACTGGATTGTGGAACATAAAATCCACAAGCCTGGAAGTCTAAAATTGGGGAACTGATATACAGTAAACAGCTATTTTTAATAATAATAATAATAATAATAATAATAATAATAATAATAATAATAAAGAAATGTCATATTCAATTCAGGTAGACTTTGGGAGCTTGTCCCATTTTCTCAAGCTTCTCCTTGCAAATTTCATCTCAAACTTTATATATGGGACAAACTTAAAATAGTCTGCACATTTCATTTGATTCATAGATTCAAAGTGAAAGTCCTCCTTTCCACCAGTCATTCACACAAAGATAAAGCTACCCGCTCAGAACGGAGCGCTTAGCCAATTCCCCTCGGGTCTCACAAATAAACTGCATAATTTACTCCACCACTCTGGGCTCGGCACAGAGCAGTTCTGCTGATCTCGTTAATAGCGGGATGATCTTTCACAATATATCGATCACAAGAGAGGGAGAGAGAAAGATTTCCCGCCGACACATACTGTAATAACACCTTATGAGTTATGAGTTGTTCATTAGCCAAAATATGTATGCTAGCCAGACAGCCAGCTTATCACAGAGGAAGACTTCATGCCCCTTGGTAATGACACATCACTCTCAGCATGCCTGTAGGAAAGCAAGGCCCATAATCATCCCATCATGCAACACAGGTAACATCGTACACTCTTCATCGCTCATTCTTCATACATCCTTCCATCATAACAACACATTGAAGAAGGCAGTTACATTTCAGAAGGGGAAATAAGTGGGTGCTTATTTAGTGTGGTGGTGTCACGGTGGTTAGTTGTTTTTATTCTAAGCCTCACGGTCCATCTGTGCTTCCAGTCGGCAGCTGTCATGCAAGCAGGCATCAAGCAACAGTGATGAAGAGAAGAGGTACAGAGAAAAAGGGAGACTGGAGAAAAGAATGCCAGAGTGAGATATATTTAGATGAACAACAGGAAGGTGTCAGATGTGAGAGAGAAAGAAAATAGCAGAAGAGAGAATCAGCGAGAGAGAGAGAGAGAGAGAGACAGAGAGAGAGGGGGAGAGAGAGAGACAGAGAGAGAGGGGGAGAGAGAGAGAGAGAGAGAGAGGGAGGGAGGGAAAGGACGGACTGGGTTGCTGAGGCTGCACTCACCCGCAAGAACAGTCTATGGTCCATCAAGGGGCTTCGCATTAACAGCAAAACAACACCACACAGCTATTAGCACATATTATGTAACGTATTATGAAATACAGGGACAGGGAAGAAACCAAATGGGGGAGTTTGGGGGTGGGGGGAGTGTGGTGATGGGTTGCTGTTGTGTACAACCTTGTTTCAACAACTTCACACCATCTAAAGCTTCTGTGAAATATGACTGTCCCTTGTTTCAATATGTTCCTCCACTTGTAATGTGACAGATGATTGTAACACACTGTTATGCCGCTAATGTTATCCTGTTTGGTCAGTGATTCATGTGGCTAGTCAGCTACACCTTTGCTGGTTAATTGTGCACATCGCTCTATCAATTTGTGTGTGCAGCGCAAATTCATAGCCGAAATATTTTATGACAGTTCCAAATGCTTTTCTACGGATTTTAATATAACACACATACAGTGCAGATGGTTATACAGTACAGTGCAAAAGTCTTAGGGACATGCAAGGAAATGCTGTGAAGCATTTAAAAAGGCTGTAAAGATGCCTTCAAAAATAATGACAAAAAAAAAGTATGTCTGTTACGTAATGTGTTGCTTTCTTTACTGACATACAAAAATCTTTCTGTAACAGTTCATTTTTTGTTGGAAAAGTAATGTTGGGAAATATAAAATTCTTTTGCATTTATTAAAAAAATGCGAGTCATCTATAAAATAATCATCTATAACAAAATTTGTACAAAAAAATGGTTAGATGTTTGCACAGTACTGTATGTGTCAAGTAACATTGTTTTTCACAGTAACTGTCCTATACTGATGTTCATAAAAGGGCAATAAGTATAAAAAAAACAGTCCCTTATTTTGTCCAGCTACTATGGTGAAAAACTAACCACTAGCTACACTTACAAAGATACTGATATAACAGCCTGTGAAATACAAGAGATTCACTGCAGGAGGAGAACAGGCAGATAAGGTTTTTATAAGAAGATATTTACTGTATTTTGTTCACTAGAACTGCCATAGTACTATTTTAAAGCAGCCTCGCGTATAGGTCAATACTGGTTGATGGTAAAGCATGCCGTAAATGATTAAATAGCAAATTTGTGCCATCACCGCATCTACTACTGTCTGGCATCCCCCCAAAATCCATGAGCATTTCATGCTTATCAATATAACTGTACAGATTGCACAGTGATATATTTAGCATATTTGTTCATCTCCGCTGAAATTAATTCCTGGCTGTACCACTGTTGTAGAGTGCAGGGTGCTGCCACCAGGGGACAGATTACCTGTGACGGCAGCGGCGGAGGTATCGCATGATCTTGCGGGCAGCCTGCTCCTGTCTCTTAGTGAGCAAACTACTTCTGAAACAACAAAGAATAACAATTAGCACAACAAGTAAGGTGACCTTTTTAAAAATAAAAAAAAAATAAAAAAATTCAAATCAGAATCACATGAATAATTAGCTGATTAAAATCCCTTGCTGAGTTGAAGTGGGTATTTTAGAGCAGGGAAAACACTAAAATGTGGAGCACAGCAGGTACTCCATGACAATAAGCATTCAATAGATCACGGTTTATACATAATTGTTATCTATTGTGTCTAATGTTCTGACAAACCAAGCTGACTGCTGACTTTTGGCTTTGTTGGAGTTAGTCAGCACTTTTCAGTGCTTGTAAGTGCCCAAATGAGTATGTTGAACCAAAAAAGAGAGCATAGGGAATTGGTGCAGGCTAAGAGAAGCCAAAGCAAGCAAGGGACAGTCTTGAAAGAGCACATTCATGTTTAACTTCCGCCCACCTGCTGTAACTAGCTATATTTTTTCAATCAAAATGTTCGAGCAAATGGTTTAAACTCTGAGCAGGCCATTTTAACAAATTTACAGTGGCGTGAAAAGCTGGTTTGGTAACATCTCAAATCACATATTTTCACTTTTTTCAGAAAAGACTTAAGGCAACATGAAGTGATCCTCAGTCTGCCCAGGTTGGTGCTGTTCTTCACCATCAGCTAGTGAGTCAGGGCCCTAAGACTAAAATGGGAGTGGCTACCTGAGCTTGTGCTGCACCAGAGCCGAGGTGGCGGTGCGTCTGTGAGGCCGGAGCTGACGGAACTCTCTGTAGCTGCGGTAGTATTGCTGGATCAGCACGGCCGCCCGTCGACTCTGCTGGAACTTCTTCTGCTCGTGGTAACTCCGGAACTTACTCTGGATAAGGATGGCAGCCTGCGTCATCTTCTTATAAAGTGCATACTGCCACAGAGCAGAGAGATTATACAGTCAGGGTGGAGGACAGGGAGAATATTTTCTCACAGACTATTTTCAGAGGAGAATGAGTGCTGGTGTCTAGTGTTCACCCAAATAGAGGAGTTACCTTCAATGCTATCCATGTTAGCTTGGGAAAGAACAGAAAATTGGCCTGCGATTAGATATAGATGGACTTGAGGGTATTCGAGATGATGGTTTTGGATTTGAGAAGGATGAAAGTCGCAAGTACTCTTGTAATGGAGAAAGACTCTACAACACTGATTTGTACAGGTTTTACTGTAGGTTTGCATGTTTTTACACTTGACAGTTAGCAGTGATACAGTGTTGATGTCAGTCTGAAAAGATGGCAGTCAGGGACAACTTACCTGTTTGTATTTTCTGTAACAGCGCTGAATGACAGCAGCTGCTACTTCCTGTTGCTCACGCAGTGGGCGTTCCTGCAGGAGAGCAGAGCAGGAGATTAGAGCTGAGACTGGTCCAATGCCTGCCGGCAGAGACAGGCACTGTACCACCAACTGAGAGACAGGGAGAGAGAGAGGGAGAAAAAGAGACAAAGAGAGAGAGAGAGAGAGAGAGAGAGAGCAGCAGCAGGAGGGAAGCAGGTGCAGTAGGCAAGGGGTTGAGGGTCGAGTTTACCACAACCCCCCTGCTCTGTTTCAGCTGCCAGAACTGGCTGAGCATCATGTGTGTGTTTGTGCCAGGAGCCCATGTGTGCAATGGAAACTCATTACAGACAGCCATGGGAGGCAGCACACTTCATGGACATCGGCATACAGAGAGAAAAAGACAAAGAGATTGTAATGCATATGCTCCTATAAGCCAGGCCATGCGCTGGTTTAGCCACCTTTCCATGCTGAAGTCACAAGGACATGAACCTGTGTGGATCTGTTCAGAAAATGTCTAACTAAAGACAAATGGACATACTGGAATACAGGACTGCCTGTCAAAACCTCACCTATCAATCCCCAGCACTGAAATGTTACACAAATGGACGTGTACCTTGTACTTGCGGAAGGCGCTCTGTACCAGCCGAGCGGCCTCGTACAGCTCCCTCTGCTCCAGGTCGGTAAGGGTGAGCTGAGACAGCTCTCGCTCCATCTTGCTGTTGGAAGCGTTCAGGAACTCGGCCCAGTTGGCCGGGGAGGGCAGAGCACCCTTCTCAAATGGACTGTCACACTGAGGGGAACTGTCTGGACTCAGACCCGGGTTGGGGGTAAGGGGTTCACTATATAGAGACCTTCACATACACATAAGCACACACACACACACACACACACACACACAAGCACAGATGAATGAAGGTTTAAACAGACAATTCTGTATACTAGTGCTGCCAGAACACATTTCACTGTTGAAATACTATTAAAATGTTCATAATATTTACACACTTAAAGGCAAATGCTCTACATTCCAATGTTTTACAATTTAAATATATTGCAACACACATTTTCTAAACTTGATACACATTACATTTATCATAAATTATGTACCACAAATTACATAATAACAAATTAAGCACAAACAACATCTACCATTGAAATATTAGGGTTATGATTTCCAGCAAGCACTTATAGGAGTCATTCCTTTTCTGTGGTTGAATCTCAAATGGAGTTCTACTCCCTTCTGGACCACCAATGCAGTTTCCTTCAAGAGCTAATGGAGATTTGATGTGTGCTTATTTCCTTGCCGAGTACTAATAGCAAAGTCGACACCTTGTTACTGTCACCTCATGTGTGGTAAAATGTAAAAATGCCCCTCTTTCCCATTCCCATCTTGTAGACGAAGCAGGATAAAGACACGGATAATTGTTCAAAAATCCATGCAAAAGACTACATGGATTTGGTCAAATTTGCACTGTCAATGAGACTGTGTGATTTTAGTACTGATTTATGATATTCACCATTGCCTCTATACCAGTGGTCACCAACCCTCTTCCTTAAGATCTACCTTCTTGCAGGTTTCATCTCCAATCAAAATCTAACACACCTGTTTTTAAGGCAATGATTAGATGGTCAGGTGGGTACGATTATGGTTGGATCTAAAGTTTTCAGGAAGGTAGATCTCCAGTAACAGGGTTGGTGACTGCTGGTCTTTTGTATGTGTTATATAGCATATACAGCATATGATGGTGTGTACTCAGTACTCAGAGTAAATAATATAACATTATAACTTATTCAACATCTTCCAAGACCTGTTGGAGATTTAATTGCATATGACCAGTGCTCAGATTGGCGGGTACAAGAGCATCTTCAACAAGCACTTACATGACCTTGCCCTAACTTCAGTATAATGTCAGTTGAGAAGAGGGAAGGCTATGAAAGAACTGCAACTTGTTCATCAACTTCCCCTGATACTGCAGAAGTGCAGCGTGGAGTGAAGTGAAGGACCACTGTGCCTGTAGGGCCTGCTAGGAAAAGGAAAGGCGAGCTCCTCTGTGGCCCAATCAAAAGAAGAACAGCAGCTGACAGAGCTGTCGAGCTTAGTACAGTTGCTCTGAATGTAGAGTCAGAACTTTATGTAGGCTGCAGCTAAGAGCACTAATGGCACAAGCGGTGCTAACAGCGCTAGCAGTGCTCACAGCGCGAACAGTGCTTATGGCAGCATGCATAGAGAGTGTGTCAGAGTGGAAAATGCTTTCATCATCTTGAGGAAGGCTGTCAGAAGAGTGAACACCAGGAAGGCAGCAGGACCAGACGGTATCTCAGGTTGGGTCCTTAGAGCCTGTGCTGACCAGCTAGCACCGGTGTTCATGCACATATTCATCCTCTCCCTGGTACAGTAGATCCCACAAGCTTTAAACAGTAAATTATAGTTCCTGTCCAAAGAAACCTCAGTCTGCCTGCCTCAATGATTATCGCCCAGTTTGCTTTGAAATGCTGGTCAGAGACTTCATCAACTCTTCATTACCTGACACCCTGAACCCATTACAGTTCACTGCCCCAATCTCTCAACTGATGAGCCCATCACACATCCCCTGCACACAGCCCTGAGCCATCTGGATACCAGGAAGGGAAATTATGTTAAAATGCTGATTGGTGACTACAGCTCAGCATTTAACATTACTATTCCCTCCAAACTCACCACCAAGTTAGAGGACCTGGGACCTGGACCTGTGATAGCCCATCCCTGGCAGTGGATCTCAACTACCTGATATGTGGACCACAAGCAGTACGGGTGGGTAGACATGTCTCACCTCCCCTCACCAACAGTACTCGTGCTGATGTATTCATTGTACACTTATGACTGTGTGTCTACTTTCAACTCAACCACTATTGTTAAGTGTTTGACGACACTGTTGTGGTGGGCCTGATCTCCGATGATGATGAGAAGGCCTACTTGGAGGAAATTAAAAGCCTGGAGAACTAGTACCTGGAGAACAACCTCCTCCTGAATGTCAGCAAGACAAAGGAGTTCATAGTAGCCATCAACATGAAGCAGGAGAGGAGCTACGCCCCCACTTAAAATCATTGGTACCGCAGTGTAGATAGTGGACCATTTCTGGGACCTTGACATTCATCACGCAGTTACATGACGCAGGACCTGTCCTGTCACATTAACACCCTGGTGAAGAAGGCCCGTCAGGGTCTTTACCACCTTAGATGCTCAAGGGACATTAAACTGCCCTCTGAGGTGCTTAGGAGCTTTTACACCTGTACCACTGAGAGTATCCTGACGGGAGTCATCGTAGCCTGGTTTGGGAACAGCACTAAGCAGGTTAGACAAGCTCTCCAGAGAATGGTGCAATCAGCTGAGCGCACCAACCGCACTGAGCTCCCTGACCTGCAGTCTATTTTACAGCAAGTGGTGCTGGACCAACGCCAGGAAGATAGTGAAGGACCCCAGCCATCCAAGCAATGAACTTTTCTCTCTGGTACAGTCAGGGAAGTGCTTTCATTCCCTGAAGGCCAACACAGTGAGAATGAGGAATAGCTTCTTCCTACAGGCCATTCGGGCCCTCAAGCAGGACAACACCTAGGACTAGACCTTGGATTTGTTTGCACAACACCCACACCCCCTACATTCCTGTTAATATACTCATATTATCCTGCATTTATAAATACTTATTATATATGTTAGCTCTTTCACTGCTATTACCTCAGCTCGATGTTGCACAGCATTGTATTGCACATCTTTTATATCATTTATATTTTTCTTTTTCTACTTCTATGCAAGCACATCTTTATGCAAATTCTGTTTTTTATGACACCAGACAGTCATAAAAAGCATTTCACTGCTCATTATACTGTATATGGTTGTGTGTGTGCCCAATAAAATTTTAATTTAAAATCAAATTGAATTTGAATGTACTTATGGGTGCATCTCATTCTCTAAGTTTGGTGAAAATTGCTGATAGCCCACCACTGGAACATTCTGAAGGTCAAAGTGCAACTCCAGAACATGGTATAGCAGCTGACATCAAGGCTGCCATGGCATACACAAAGCTTGATCTGCCATTAATGATCCATTAATGCCATTAATGGTAATGTGCTTGATAAATTTTGTAATGTATCAGTCCAAGTAAGTGGCTGGATTATTCCAGAGTGTATCAGTTTCATAAAGAAGCTCGTACATGCCTACATGGATGTTCCACCTAAGTGGAGTGACATATCAATTCAAATTCAGTTTGAATTTTGGATTAGCTCTCTGTACGTGCAAGTCAACCTAGAGCCACTGCAACAACATGGTCTGTGTGGAATTTCTCATGTAGATGATTGGCTGCTATGCTGACAATCTCAGCAGCAAGTGATGAGACAGACAGAGTACTATAGTGGTGACAGAGATATATGCATGCATCCTGAGGTGCTGGTCCAATATTTTCTCCTTCAGGGCATGCCCTTAGGAGTTCTCCCTGAGAAATGGAAGTATTACTGACGGATGCCTCCTAGCAAGACAAGTGGGTGAGGTGGCTGGTGTGTGGAAAACAATTCAGAAGAAAGCGAAAGAAAGAAATGTCCTCGAAATGAAAGCTGTAACATTTTTAGGAACTCCTGAAGGGGTCACGTGTATTTAAAGTGCAGACGGACAAGACCACAGTGGTGCTTAACATCAACACCTTCTGTTTTGGGTAGCTTCCTACCTACCAGACCGCTACAATCAGACAACAGATGCACTGTCTCGCAGCAAGACTGTCTGGAGGTTAGCAAATTCTCAGAGAGGTGCTTCAGATCATTTGGAAAACCATAAAACTTACAGTTCAGTTTGGTTCATGAAATGGACAGAGACAGACATTCTGAGCCAGTATGTTTGACCAATCGGCTGGCTAAATCTAAGACTGTATACCTTATCACCTTTGTCACGGTTATGGATGACACTGCACTGCAACAGTCTGTGCAACTGGTGTTGTTAATAGCCCCATTCTGGCCAAACAGACCATAGTTTAGTTAAGTTAATGTAAGATAAGACTTTTTTAAGCCCAGGTTGGAAATTTACAGTGTTACAGTACCATACAAGAGACAATAGAGAATATAAGACAAAAGACAATAGAGTAGCAGAAGAGTATTTAAATAAGTTCAAAATAAAGAACTATGAATCTGGGTCATTTGGGATGAGAGTGACATAGCTGGGGCTCTTGATCGACTATACACGATGGATCGTAAGGTGTCAACTTTACTATTAGTAATTGGCTTGGAAAATATTTAATGGGACACCTCCATTTGTTCCAGAAGGAAAATGTCCTATTATAATATATTAAAATATATGTATTTTTGGTCCAAATGTGTGTTGGGGGCTTAAATAAATAAAATAGTTTTGCATGTTGGACTTGGTAAATTAAGTGCACCTTGGCAGTTGAAAATGTAAAATCTACATATAAACAACAGAACCACTGTGACATTGTCCAACACCTTTATTTGATTCAAGTGCTCTGTTCATTCTGTCTGTGGCAGTATAAAAACACTACAGGCCCATTAATATTCAGATTCATTCCGTGTGCTAAAACCTGTACTGAAAGTGTTTTCTCCCCAGAGGCTTCTCACCTCAGGTGGATGATGCTGGGCAGCTGCTCCACGTCTCCCAGGTAAGTAGCCAGCCAGCTCATGGTGCTGCTCAGTCCGCTGCTGTCCAGAGGAACAGACTCCACAGCTGAGAAGTTCTCCCTCTTAATGCGCTCTGGCGTCGCCTCGATTATGTGCTCCGCCAAGGTCATCATGTTTGCCTGGCAGCAGCCAACAAACGTAGAAATGAACTGTAGGATCCAAGAGAACTTTTATTTTTTATGTTTAATATTATTATTTAAAAAAGTGGTTTGTCATTTTCAAGCCCTCTTCTGGCTGTGAGATGAATTGCAATTGCAATAAACACTGCAATACTGATAAAAATTTTCCATTCCTTGAGCCTACCCCACCCTCTCTGTTGAAACAACTTATGCCTGATGAGTTGCCTTTTAAGAAGAAGGGGGAAAAAACAGCAGAGCTGAGCAGCTGTTTCAGCTGGGGGAGTGGACTGATTTTAGGGTTGGAAAATTGTGAACAGAAGTCTGAAATGAAGAAAGTAGCCAGATATCGTGAATGACAGTTTTCTAAAATATTAACTCCATATTCTATAAAACAAATTCTGGTTTTAGTAATTTACAATATCCATGTATGAAACTGAATATGACACATTATTTGCTTAATTTGTTTATTGATACACTCCTTGAAATACCCGTTTCCCAATAAGCGGTAGTAAAGTAGAACCCCTGTAGATAGCTATAGGGGTTGTACAGGGTTTTAACTATCCAATGAATCATTGATGAAGCTTTTTTCTAAGTGTGTAACACCATGTGCTCCTAACACACAGTTTAATTAGTACAGATCCCTATATGTGTCATTGACTACGTTTACATGGACAGCAATAATCTAATTATTGACCTTAATCTAAGTAAGGTAATAATGTGATTAAGGTGTTTACATGAGTCGCTTTTAGAATACTCCTGTCATGTACCCATTTTACATGTTTTAGAACATAATTAGATTAAGAGCCCGCGTCATTACGTCACTGTGCCATGCCGTCCGACGTCCCTCCAGAATTTCACGTATCAACATACAGTCCGTCTTCGTTATGGTACCGTATACAGTTTTGGGTGTTTTTATTTATTTTTTTTTTACGAACGCTTTAAGTGCAGTTAATTATTTGTCATGCTGTACGTGCTAATAGTCAACTGCTTGAAGCGGTGGGTGTGTCCCAAATCGCGTAGTTACCTCCTATATAGTAGCCGAGATACATGTATTTTTCCCCACTACAGGCCTATAGTAGGAAAGTATGCGATTTGGGACACAGCCGAACTCTCTTGTTCGCCATAAAACGTAAAACTGCCGTGTGTGATCGTGTCCTGTCGCAAAATGCGGTGAAAACTCCCACACGACGTTCATAATGTGATTAAGGTGTTTACATGTCACTACTACACATCCATAATGCGACTAAAACAGGAGTACTCCACCTGTCTTAATTAGATTATTGCTTACTTCGATTAGGACCTTAATTAGATTAAGGTAAGTAAAAATTGCTGTTTACATGGTAGTTTCTTAATTAGAGTATGGTCTTAATCGGCTTAAGAGTGGATTATTGTTGTCCATGTAAACGCAGCTATTGTTGTTGCTGCTTTTGTAAAATAGCGAAATAACACACATTCGCACATACAAAAAAATGTCATTGCCACTGCTGCTGTCAGGAATTCATAACCTTTGAGGAATAACACACTCACACATACACAAACTTGCCACACACTCACAAATCAATCTAACTCTAGTGCCACCGCTGTGTTTGCTCTACGCGACTGCCCTTATTCCCTCCTCCTTTCTCCAGCTCGGAATGACAGAGACGAATAGAATTGGAGGAGCTCTTGGCCCTGAGGGCAGATCAATCGCTGGAGTTTATTATGTGGTGATACAGATCTGAGGCAGTGTGCAGGGCCAGACTGACTGCTCTTGAATGCCGTCTTACACACATTAACACGACGGATGGCCAATCTATTGACTTAGTTTTCTTAGTGTGAGGCTTTTTTTTTGGATAAAATCATATACATCTCTGGAATTGTGAACCAGACAAGAGGAAAGAGTGCCCACAAATCATTGCTCACCTGCAGGTCTTCCATGTGTGAAAGACAGTCCTGGTTCTCCAAGTCCTCCTTATAGGTGAGCAGCTCAGTGTCCACAATCTCTCTGTCAGTCATGGTCATCATGCTGAGGTTCTCTCCTCGCTGACGCAGCCTGGTCGCCAGCTTCTCCTTCCCCAAGCTGCTTCCTCCACCTCCTCCAGATACTTTTCTGTACACCTCCCTGGAGCTCCACTTATGTCCCCCTGTGCGAAACGAGCTCAACTTGGCTTGTGAGATGCCACCGGTTTTGGTGCCTTCAGCAGCTGTGTTTTGCTCAGCACTGGGTGTTTCTGCAGGGAGTGTGTTTGGGTTGGTGGAGAGCTTGTGGAGCTGCTGGTGCTCCAGGCTCAAGGGAACCGAGGCGGCTTTATTCGGCCGTGTCTGAGCCGCTTCTGGGTTCGGTTTGTGTTTTTTAGCTGCAGGGAGATCCCGCTGGCACTCGCTGCTGTAGTAGCTGGAAGGCTCGGATCTGGGGCGTCTCAAGTCTAGACATGAAAGGAAAATAGAGGGAAAAAAAGAATTGGACTCTGTCAGGACTGCACCAACTTTCAATTAAATTTGCTCTCTGATCTCTGCGGTGCTATTAGAGCTAATCCCAAGAATTGGGCTGTTAAAATTACAACACCAATTCCTAAAAAGTTGGGACGCTGTGTGAAATGTAAATAAAAACAGAATACAATGATTCGCAAATCTCATAAACCCCCATGTTATTCACAATAGAACATAGAAAACATATCAAATGTTTCAACTGAGGAAATGTACCATTTTAAGGAAAAAATAAGGTAATTTTAAATTTGATGGCGTCAACACGTCTCAAAAAAGTGGGGACGGGGCAACAAAAGGCTGGAAAAGTAAGTGTTACTAAAAAGAAACAGCTGGAGGTTCATTGGCAACAGATCAGTAATATGATTGGGTATAAAAAGAGTATCTTAGAGAGGCAGAGTCTTCAGAAGTAAAGATGGGCAGAGGTTCACCAATTTGTGGAACAAATTGTGCCACAAGTACCACTCACCAAGGTGCTGCAATAATATACTAGCCACTGTTCTGCTGTTAGGCCCTTCCTATAATGGCTCCTGTCTAACACACTTCAAATTTCCCTTCTTTCTCATTTTCTGAGACTCACCAGGAGTGATGTTGCTGGAGGGGTTAGTGGTAGCGGTGATGGCTGCACCACTCTTGTGGCTGCTGGGGGTCACCATGCTATCACTGGTCCAGCTGACCATCCAGCTGTCGGAGGAGGGAGCATCAGAGTTAGGAGAGAAGGCCATGTGGGTGGAGGGAGGCTGCGGCTGCTCCTCTCTCTGGAGCTGCTCCAGACACTCAGCCAGTTTGGTGTGGCCTCGAGAGCGAGCGATGGACAGAGGTAGGCGGCCCAGAGAGTCTGGGATGGTCAGAGCTCTGCGGTCCCATTTGTACAGAACCACGGCTGCTTCGAGGTGACCCAGAGCACAGGCCCACATCTACACATGAGGAGCAGGGTATGATATATTCAACAAGGAGATCAGATTAATGTTACATGTTATCTCTGATATCTATGAGTGTTTGTTATAAGAACCAGGTGGAAATTTTTACCAAGGGTGTACAAGAGAAGTGGTCAACGTTAAGTGGGTCCACCTCAAGCTCCAGATCAATGCTATCTGCATGCTTAGTGCTGTACAAAAAGAAAAATTTATTTATTCTGAATGCTAAGAAACTCAATAAATCATGTTATCCTGTTACACAAAATCAATTGTCATCACATGTACATGTAACCATTCATTCATTTATTCCTCTTCATTATGTGCATTATCTTGGTCATGTTCATGGTGGATCCTATTCTGGGAACACTACATAAAACACACTGGATGGGATGCCAGTCCATTGACGGTCCATTGACGGTCTATTGACGCATGCACACATTCACATACTCGTTCACACTAGAGACAATTTTGTGTATCTAACCCACATACTGGCATGTTTTTGGGATGTGAGGGGGAAACAGAAAAACTCGGAAGAAACCCAACCAGTATGTGAGAACATACAGAACGCCATACAGACAGTAATCTGAGCTCAGGATCGAAACAGGGTGCTGTGAGGCTGTGATACTTCACACTGCGCCACTGTGCTGTCCTATTGTTTAATCATTCCTCATGTCTGCGTATGTATAATATGTATTCATGATTATGAATAATGAGGGCCAATATGTCCGCCAAGAAATATCTGAAGTGTTTTTCTTGATAATGGACAATTTCCGCAACTATAACAACAAGAACAATGAAAAACATTTTTTTTTAGTTTGTTCTGTTACAGTCTGATATTTTTCAGCAAATATAACTACATTATACGCCATGAAGGCAAAGGGAATGGAAAATTAAGCTGATATGATTTGATCTAATATTGATTAAATCTTGAAAGACATTTTCCTCAAAAGTCTAAAACTATGACTCAATTAGAAATCCTGTGACTAGTGAGAGTACATACACAGTAAATACAAATACAAATATGACATTCACACACACTCTTCTTTTTCTGTCACTCTTTCTGACACTCTCCATCTCATTCCCCAGGTGTGGGATGTGACTCACCGCCACTTGATGAGAGTTTTGATGAGCGTGGCGTAGCCTTGTCCAGCAGCAAGGTGCAGCAGGGTCATTCCCCGGAAGGTTTTAGAGTGGATCAGGTGTTTGGATTTGGCCCAGCACGCACGGTTCATCATCTTCTCACACACGACCACCACACGGCTCTCAAACGAACTGCCCGCCTGTCCCTGGCCTGACAGACACTGTGGACACAGGGTATGTACAGTTTAGAGCTGACTCTATTACAAAAGTACCTGATTAATTAAAGTCAAATGAACTGTTTCTCAATGACAGTACCTGAGACTGGCTGCTACTGCTGTTCCCTCCATTTCCACCTCCCCCTGCTCCTCCTCCTCCCCCTGCTCCTGCTCCTCCAGTTGCTCCATTGCTTTGTTGCTGCTGCTGACCGGCCATCTCGGCCATCCTGCGCTCCATCTGCTCAAGCCGCTCCAGGATGGACATTCTGAACTGGTTATCTACAAGACAACCATGTTTACATTTAACAACTGCACTGACAGGATGGAAGAAAAAAAGTCTCTCAACTTCAACACTTCATCACTCTAGTAAATGTACTAGAGTGAATGGCTCACTGGAATGGAGAAAGACAACACAATAATACTTTACCAGGAACCGAAGACCATAGAGCACAGCCATTATAGTAAACCACAAAGGTTAAAAGCAGGATAACCATTTCAATTACTTGACACACAAGAATAAAACCAGCCACTAAAACTGTGCACTATATACATGCGGTTTCCAGCTAATATACTAGTATATCAAGTTAAAGTACATTTGTACATCGAATAAAACTGTTAAGTAAAACCTGTAGCAAAATAATGGTTCATGGCAAGAGAAAAAACTCAATAAGATGACTGAAATACCATTTCAATATACTGCACTTATCACTAACTGACACCAAATTGTTTCCTTCAATGTTTGGCTCTTGCTCATCCCGTACCTTCGAACAGCATGACTGCTCCAACCTCCGCCGCCACTTCCCCCCCTCCCTCCCCAGATCTGAAATAATTCAGTCACTGGTTTTGGTTTGTGTATGCTTTTGATGTCCATGTTGATGTTTGCTACCAGTTGTGTGCTATAGATTATACTCAGTACCGATCCAATTTGCATGTAAACAGGATTCTGGAACATTCATTTTCCCATAAGCACTTCTCCATTTTAGGGTCGTACTGAATTTCAGAGTGAATCCTAGAAGCACCTGGTGCATGCCAAGTCATTATACACAGGCATCCTCGCCTGTAAGGGCCCAATCCTAATACGAATCATGTTTATTGGGACTTGAGGAAGCTAGAGTACTTTGGAAGAAACCCACATGGATGCTCAGAATTAAACTCCGCTCCCTGGAACTATGATACACCCCCACTACCCGCTGCATCACTGTGTCATTGTAACACGTTGACACCTTGCTGCAATTAGCAAACTGAATAAAACATTTATAATGAATATTAGTGAGCATTAACACATTTTTTCATTACCACACCATCTGCAACAAAATACAAAAAGGCACGTAAGGCAGAGTGTTGAATGTAGACATACTTAGAATAATCTTAAATTGCTGTGGATCTGCATTTTCTGTACACTGTATAAAGGCAATCCTGGTCATCTTCAGACGAGAACAGAGCATTGATCCAGACTGGCGGCTGTTCACACAGTTAGACGAGCCGCTATATTAGCAATTGCAGGTTTCAGGTAAAGCTGCCAGCTCAGAAGGGCAACACAAGTGTCCAGTGTAGAGCAGGAGCGTGCGTGATAAAAAATCATAGCATGTACGGACTGCTTTAGCATCACTCATCCTGCCAGGATCCCGTTTCTGTGGCAACCTGCTGCTGAGCTGTAACTAGGCGACAGGAGCATGCCTGCGCGTGGCTCGTGGCAGTATTACCATCATTATGTCTGTGAATGAGCATAGCAGGTCCAACGCAAAAACACAAAAGAGACTAAGTATGACGCTCTTGCCGTGGAAACTTTGCTCAAAGATTAAACTTTGCTTGGTTTCATTATCCCAGCTGCATGCCTGGTTACCTGGCGATGGTATGCGAAGTGGTTTTTCGAGGTCATGTTCGGCGTCACCGCTGAACACCACAGCAGAGTGCCTGAGTGGGAATTTGCAATCACTTATGTTAAGCTCTGAATCAATCCAGTGATGGAAATGGATTGCTATTCTAGGCATGGGCTGATGCCATGGTGTTAACAAACCATCCGGTAACCATTTCAAGTGTTCAGACAAGCCTGTGTCTGTGACTGCATCTGCTTTTGTGCTCTACTTACAGACAGGAAAATGAGCAGTGCTGGGTGGGTGGGCGAGCGGGTGGATGGAGGTAGACGTTATTTGGGTAAAACAATGACATCCGTCATCAGGCTTTCAACAAGGCCTGGGGGATGTGCGTGAAAAAAGCTTGCAAATACATCGAAAGGTTCAATAATGGAGGTTAGAGAGCTAGATGTGGTCTATGCATTAAGTGAGGGCATAGATCGAGAGACAGAGGCTAAGAAACAGCATGGCAGTGAGAGACAGAGCAAGAGCAGAACAAAAATACCAGAAATAGGAAGAGAGACAGACAGCATGGACGCAGCACGTAGTAGCAGTTTTGACATGTCTTTGTTCAGACCCAGTGCTGCAGTCTGCTGCAGTGCAGATGATGTCATCTCCACCTGCTGCTGCGAGCGAGCACGCTCAGAAAGCCACGCACGTCCACTGCAGAGGGAGAGGGGCTAAGGGGAGGAGCTAACAGCATACAGGGTCGAGGCTTAGATAGATTTCCCAATCAGACTCCAGGCCACAATGTGATGTCATTAAGACCCTCCCATTTTGGTCTAGTACAGTACTTCTGTCACAGCCTGTCATCACTCACAGAAAAAACACTATGCTAAGGAAGATACTTAATGCCATGTTTATGTAAAGAGGCTCCCACTGCAAACTTTTTAGCAAAATCTGCACTGGTGGTCAAGAGCTTTGTGTCTTTTGGCTTTTTTAAATTAATTACTATAAATGTTTGTATATTCCATTTGAAATTCAGGTTAGGTTTATCATGTTGCTAGTTTATGCTCATTTATTGGGTATTAGGGGTGAATGTCATGTGTCCCATATCCATCAGCATCATCACATATGCATCATTTCAGCTTTCCAGTATTAAAGTGCTCGCAGGACAAGATCACCATCTGACAGAAATGAACAATTTTTTTTTTCCTTCCAATATGCTAACCATGTGCTACCCTTCAGTGCACGTGTTGTTACTTCTCCATCTACTGAGATCCTCGACGTGTCTGTACTGATGTGGACTGGCACGTCAACACATCCTAACTCCCAAACTAAAGCCTCTTGCCATCTGCTGCAGTCACTGAGGTGCACAGACATAGCTCAATCATCAGCCTTCCCATCTCCTGGCCTCCCTAAAAGTGACTCACTGACTCACAGGCTCAGCTCAGGCTTGGGCACAGGCATGTGAGCTGAGAGGTCATGGAGGCTAATGACCTCAGTCCCTGCAGCCTGCTCCCTGTGTGAAGTGCTTTATTTAGTGTGAGTTTGCAATTTAAGTTTGTGAGGGCTGATGAGCCAGGCCTGCAGCATGTTCTTGTTCAGGTTCCTGACTGTCCACAGAGAGAAATATGAGATACCTGGATGCAGAGAGCACGATGAAGAACAAAAGCTGTCACTTTTTTATTCTATAATAAGTCACTGCATGCTTATTCTGGCTCCAGGTTGCTGAACCACATGGAATATATGCTGATGGCTGAACACTGTAACGCTGCAGTTTTCCCTTAGCTAGGTGTGTATATATATATATATATATATATATATATAACAGTTTGTACAATGTGATAGTATTATCACACATGCTAGAGAAAATCGACATAGTTGCAAATAGCATTGTAAAATGACTTTGCTGTGCATGATGTACATATCTCCATCCAAATATGTTTACAGGTCCTAATGTGCATGGTAGTCTGGGTCAGTTATGTAATTTGTGAACTGGTCCCAGTAGTTGAAACTAAACCCTAGCAAGACTGAGCTGCTAGACATCCCAGGAGATGGCTCCCCATATCATGATCATGTCATCTCGCTAGAGAAATCACATCTCTGATCGCACCACCTGACAACATACAAAACTTTGGTACAGTTATATCGCTAACCTGGCTCAGTCATGCATATTTCTTCTTTAAAAAATCAAGCAAATCTGTCCTTTTCTCTCAATGAAAGCCATGCATGTGCTCGTGCAGTCTGCAACTGCTTTAAGATGCCGACTGGTCCAGAATCCAGAAAGCAAAAAAATGGACACCCACTCATCAAATTCTGCTTTACTCCACCTTTTCTTCAGGTCACAAACATGGCTCGAATGAACCAACTATCCCTCACAAAGAAACATCCATCAAGACTCTTCCACTGGCTGTTCAAACAGCTGAGTCAATATATGTCTTCAAGCAAAGACTGAAGCTCAACCTTTTCACTAAAGACTTAAATCTACACAGCTAAAGAAAAACTCAACTCTTGCACTCTAACAGGGTTTAAGCTTTTTGGTATTCTTAAACCCTGACCTATTTGTACTAGCATGAGCATATGTTTTTCAATAGAGACTTTTGTAAGTGCCTCTGGATAGAAGCATCTGCCAAATCCTGGAAATGTACGTGGTGTGTGCAATATCAAAAACATTTCCCACATGCCTGTGTCTCTGCAAGTACAGTCACGCAAAATGTGCAAAAGACCAAGCTGGAAATGAAATTTTAAGCTTTCAGTGTAGCACAAACATTTTGGAAACAACAACAACAACAATGTATAAAATGTGTTAATCCACCTAGAAGGTTTGAATTTTAATGTTCATTTTGTGAAAGGCACAAATTATTTTTCACTACAACCCCTTTGTGCTACAGTATTTTAAGGCAGATTTGCACTTAGGCAAAAATATAATAGTTTGCTAGCAAATCTGCTTGTGTTAATTACAAAATAATACAGTTCACATAACATTCACTTTTTTCAGACCCTGCTCGCAGCGGTCTGATCCGTTTTTGGGGCAGTGATGGCTTGGTGGTTAAGGATCTGGGTTCCTGATCAGAAGGGTGGGGGTTCAAGCCCCAGAACTGTCAAGCTGCCACTGTTGGACCCTTGAGCAAGGCCCTTAACCCTCTCTGCTCCCGGGGTGCTGTATCATGACTGACCCTGCACTCTGACCCCAACTTCCTAACATGCTGGGGTATGTGAAGAAAAGAATTTCACTGTGCTATAATGTATATATGATCAATGAAGACTCATTCATTATTTTTGTTATTTCACTCAGCTAGTGACTTAGTGTCAAATAGCTACTGCGAACATTGGCTTAAATGGCTAAAATTTTAATATTGCTGTCCTTAATAAGTTTCACTAATGTTTTTATGTTGTTAATATATTCTGTTACCAGCATTTTATGCCAATTAGTACATTAGGATATACTACAGTATATGGCCAAATGTATGTGGACATCTGAACATCATACCTCAATGTGTTTCTTCTCCAAACTGTTGCCACAAAGTTGGAAGCACAAAATTATCACGATTATCTTTGTATGCTGTAGCATTAAGATTTCCCTTCACTGCAATTAAGGGGCCCAAGCATGTTCCAGCATGACAAGGCCTCTGTGCACAAAGTGAGCTCCATAAAGACATGGTTTGTCAAGACTGGTGCGTAAGAACATGAGTGTCCTGCACAGAGCCCTGACCTCAACCCCACTGAACACCTTTGGAATAATCTGGAACTCCGACTACACGTCAGGCCTCCTCGCCTAACATCAGTGCCTGACCTCACTAATTGTCTTGTGGCTGAATGGGCAAACCCCCATAGCTACACTCCAAAATCCTAGTTGAAAAGCTTCCCAGAAGAGTGGAGGTTATTATAACAGCAAAGGTGGACTATGTCCATATTAATGCGCATGGTTTTGGAAAAGGATGTTCAAGAACAATTTGCGGTGTTATAGTCATAGATCCACAAGCTTTAGGCCATTTAGATTATGTGTGAAACAAAATGCTTGTGGTGATTTTGCATATCATGTTTGTGACTGTTTGATCAAGTTTATCTTTAGATCATTTGGGCCCATATGGACTCCTGTCACTTGCTAGATTTAGGGTGTGCTAATTGCTTTACACATGCGCAGTTGTGTGTTGCGCCTAAGCTGTTTTCACTTGGTGTAAACTGACATTTTTTATTTGCAGTGCCATTGCTGATTGCTCAAATCATTAATGTTCAGCTCTGAAAATGTTACTGCAGTGTAGAACAAATAAACGCAATTCCATATAATGGTTTTGGGTTTCTCAAAAATGATCTCAAACTCGTTTTTGCTAGCTTTGCGTTGCACAGTAATGCTGAGCAGTGTGCTTTTATGAAACATCACTAAAATGGCTGAATCATTGAGGTTATTGCTGTATGTGGAATGCAAGCAATATTGAGTGCCTCAAATTGTTACCTGGCTGGACATAATCACACTTATACAACAGTACAGGTGAAACCACAGACCTGCGATGGTGTTAATTAAATGGGGATGAATCCCCATCTAATTCATCCCCATCTAGGAGGTGAGGCTCCATGGTCCTATAGAGCACTGATATTTAAGAGGGCCTCCCCGGTGTTTAAACCTGCTGCTTGACACGGCCTGGTATTTAGAGGAAGTGCAGGGGAGGAGGCAGTGCCCTCTTGGCACAGGCTGTACCAGCTGAGGCGACCATCTGCATTCACCCTCCCATCTTCATCCCCATCTAATTAACACTGCTAATACCCAGTGCAAGTAGAAATCCTTCTAGGGAATTTGTAACTCAATTAAATAATTTACAGAATGTACATATTTTAATGAAGATTGTGGCTACTTTTACTGGTTATTTACACTACTGTGCTTAATTGAACCTTATTAAAATCCATTGCTGTGGTTGCATATGGTTTGTCTAGGGACCACCTTTACAAGACATTTTTGGTGCCTCGGGTGAATTTATGCAGCTAGTAAAGTTAGCTTTGCTTTCCTAATCTGCCAACATATCTAGTTTGAAACCGAGCATGAAACATAAATCAAAGAACCAATTTTCAAACTGTTTAGAGCATTATTTCATTTGTGTTTTCACAAGAGACAAACTACAAACGACACAAGCAACCTGTTACCTGCCAATTTAACGCAGGTTGAGAGTTGGTAGTCTAGACTATAAGAGACATATGAGACAGATAATAATGTATTACTGTCAACAGCGTTCATAGTCACCTCTTAGCCTACTTCCTGTAACATTGATTATACAAGCATTATATCACATTTGAGACAAACTCTCCGTACCATAAATGAAAACTCTGGCATAATGTACTGTAGTTGTAAGGAAATTGTACTGAGATAAGATTTCTGGACACGTGTCTGTTAAGAATGACGACCAGTACCTACAATCAATTTGCATGGAATAAGTGACGTCTTTATAAATCACAAACATAAAAGTTTCTTAACAAGGTACAAATGGTTGTCACACTAAAAACCAACATACACCTCCATCTAATACAGACTGTTTTGACCTTTATTATAAGCACTTTTTGTAGTGCACATAGCATAAAAAGATGTACTTGATCATTTGTAGGTCACATGACCATAGCACATATGTACACTACACCTGCGCTAGGAGTTCCTGGCTACATTTTATTGTTCTGTGTTTTAAACTTGGCCAATACTTGGTTTTGGTTTGGTTTAACTGGGAAATGAGAGAAAACAGCACTTTTTGGACTGTCTTATTTCCACAAGATATATTGGAATATAATATAAATTTAAAATGGCATACATATTGTATATATTACCTGGGGTATTCTACTGATCGTTTTTAAGAAACTTTATTGTTTCCAGATGTGTACATGCACAGTCTGTAAAAATGACTGAATACTAAATAATAATAACATATATATATATATATATATATATATATATATATATATATATATATATATATATACTCCAGTAATAATTACATTAGCCCACCTCCCAATGTAAAACTAATCCAAGCCGAATAGGACAAACACTTCACTAGGGAAGTACTGTATGTACACTGTAGGACACATTCTCTTTCATGCCTTACATGAACAAAGTATCCCTGCAGGCGGCACTACTCCACACCAGAGCGGCCCCAATGAACTGTGCTGCTCCACAACAGACCCAGTTACACAAGTCTCTCTCAGTCCTCAGTCTAGACTTCAAAAATGCCTCGAGCAACAACTGGGTGCCAGTGCTGCAGAGAAACCAAAGCCAACAGCACACACACAAACACATCACCCCACTCCCACCATTCAGCCCCTACAGCAAGCGCTGAGTATTTAAAACCCCGAGTCCTGATGCAGAAACTCCTACTCAGGTCTCATCCTGCTCACCAGAGTCTTTAGCCAGCTGACCCATTGTGGGAAAAGGCAAAGAGCTTCCCACGACTGTATACTATACATGATAATTGTGTACCACCAGGGTATGCGTGTGCTCTGTAAGCCTTGTCAGTGGTGAATGAGGCAGGTTCGTGTGCATTTGGCCTCTCTGGAGGCTCTCAAAGTGAAGTGGGCCTGTTGTGATGCTTGGGAAGCTTGTAAGATGTACGTTTACCAGGGTAAGCATGCCAGGAGATGATGCAGAGAGTAGGTACCATGTGTGGCATCAGCCATTACAGCTGCACAGCAGTGAGCCACTCACACTTACTCATTTATCTGATTGCAGGGACACTTCCAGCTAAGACAAGCAGAGCTTGGAGCAGAACATCCCCATTAACAGCAGTGAAACTCGTCAATTTGGAGTAATTATGTGCAATAAATTAGTAGAATGGCAAATGTTAGTACGCAGGAGGTTTTTCTTTTTAACACTTTTTAATCCTGCATAGTGTTGCTTCTTCACATAGTGAGACAACTGAAGACGGAATAACACTTGTTTCTCAGAAATGTGTGGATGGACTAAAAATCATAAGCCAAATGCATTAAAATTCTAATTAACATACAAGAAGGTGAATTCTATTTCATTGTACTACGTACAACTCACTAGAAGTGTAAAACATCCAGACCGGTGATATACGGTGCAGCTTGTTCGCTGTTCCACTCTCTGGCAAACAGGAAACCTCTGCAGACTTTAATGGTCCTTTTACTTTCCGCTTGAGTGGACCTCTCCAATTTAGTATCCATACAAACAAATGGCAAAACACATTAACTCGGCGCTGGGATTCTCTGTGATAAACGGTCATGCTCATCCTTCCAGACATGCCCTGGTTAAAACAGCTGCATTATTTGTCATGATATGACAGTTTACTGATGCAAAAACAAATGCATTACTGTGGATAAAAGTACAACAAACAAACTGTGAGTAGACTCAGTTTTCATAAACAACATACGAACAGACTTTTCTACATGACCATGCAATTATTTAACACTGTACTACAATATGTTTCATGAAATTCCATAGTGACTTTCTTTTAGATAAAAATATCTTGTGATTTTCAACTAAGGAAATGATCTCCAATAACATCCTCTATCTTTTACCATTTCCTCCGGACTCCACGCAATCCTATGACTTGACAGACTCTTTAAGAAAGGTCAAGCTCAGAGGAATGAATGGTTCAGGACAGCCAATCAAGCTTTAACAAACTTATTATACACTCAATCTCAGTATGTCCATTACAATCTGAAATCTGTCAGCTTCCTTCACTGCTAGCTCAGTTTATGCAAATGAAATAAAGGACTCCTGGGAGGATCATTATGATTAGGATTTGTCCATTAACTAAAAGTGTTTGGCTTTAATATAATGTAGTATTTATCAGTGATATTAAAAAGATATGAATAAATAAGTGATTAATGATTTAGTCTGCAGTTTTTGATTTTGACTGAAATGAGAATAGTAAGACTTAGGCTACAAGTAGCAAATAGAGAATCACTAAAAATACCATTGTATATTGTGTTCAACATTAATTGAACTTCCATGTGTTACACATTAGGAAGTTCTAATTCAAGAAAGGGAAAAAAAGTTCAGTATCTAAAGCAGAAAGTATAATGACTGACAATAAATGTACCCTTTTCCCTGACAGCCTTTCTCTCTTAACCACAGCTTTCCATTTTTAAAGACCCTGAGGTCCAGCCAGTCTCTCAGGTAGCTACTTCCAGTTCACTGCTCGGCTTTTCTTCAGAAACTGTCTCTAAGGAAATGGTGTCTTGAGAAAAGTTCTTTCAGACAGATAACACGAGAGACTAAAGTGCACCACTTAGACTCATGATGGACACGATTAAACCTGATCGGTTTAATGTAACTGTTAAAAGCATATACGGATATCAATATAGGTATAAAACTTGGAATCTTGTGTCATGTGACACGGGGGCGGGGGGGGTGTGTCATAAAATATAAGTTAAGAGATGTAGAAGGAATCAATCAGTGTCAAAATATGCATAAAAAGTTATACTTTTAGACAAACGCTTCATTCACACTTAGAAATACTAAGTTTAGGAAAACCAGGGGAATTATGCAACATCAGTACATCGAAAGTAATGCAAAAGTTTGAAAGACTATCTTGTCTTGACTCTTCCTGGATCAACAGGTTGTTGGGCTAAAAGTTCTTATAAAAAAAGGCTCTTATTTGCACAAGAGCTTCGTTTCTCCTCTGTTTAATAAAAAATGGCTGTAAAGGTCAGTGGTGTCCATCGTGTCCACTGCTGCCCTTACACAGGCTGCATCCTGATCTGCGCTGCATACTACTGCACTAAAGAGGACAGCCAAACAGCATGCCACTAGAGGTAACCATAGTTACCATAAGCAGCGTACTATCTGTGACATTAGGATAAGGTTTGGGACGCGGCCACAAACTCTGGTCACGACCACTGATCATGGTGATTAAGTGCGACAGATTAAAAAAAAAAAAAAAAACCTGAGCAAATTCTGTCCTGTGTATGAGCTTTGTACACCTAGTATGTGATATAACAATTAATAAACCATGTTATTTCTTCCCATGTGGAGGATTAGCCTATATTATATGTTAAAAAAAAAAAAAAAAAGTTGAATTATTCAAATAAACAGTAACATCTTAATAACGTTTGTAGAGGGGTCAATTCTTTCGCGCACGTAGAGACGATCAGGTGGTTTGCTTGAGTTTTTAAACATAAAAATAAATACTACGTTCAACACACCGGTGACCACGTGTGCAGAAATCCACCCGGTTCTCTGATCTTCGTATTATGAAACTTTTCCATAATGAAACCCATGTGCACTCCAAACACTGCACTGCACTGTGCCACTGAACTGACTGTAATCGGAGTGGCGTATAGACGGAAAAATAGAGAGCAGAACAAAATCCGACAAAAAAGAAAGAAAGAAAGAAAGAAAAAAACCTCGGGCAGTCATTTCTTCACTAAGGTAAAGTGACACCCCGAAAAATGAAACGTTTGTGTTTGTAGCTACAAGCAGACAAACAGTGACTGAAGTGCACAACAGAACTTGCTGATCTAAAGACATCTTGTTTGTAGTAGACTAAGTGCACGCAACTTTGCTCATCCACAGACAGACTACTACTACTACTACTACTATACACACAAACACAAACACAAAAACGCACACAAAGACAAAACTAGGGTTATGGAAACGCGTCCGACCTTCTATTTTATTGGCCATGGAAGTCCCCCTGCAATGCACACGGTCTCCGTGTCTTTAGGAGAAGCAGGTGTCAGTCATCAGCATCCTGACCAATGTCCCCGAGAGAGAGAGAGAGAGAAAAAGATAGAGAGAGTGAGAGAGAGGTGCAGTGTGTCAGTTTTCGCACTGGGAAATGTTCACGCGCAATCCTATTTAAAGCAGGGACGGTGCTCAGTGCTCTCCTCCCCGGCGGAACTCAAGCGCAGAAAAATCCGCGTGCAGAAAAGCGCAGAGAGAGAAAGAGAAAGCCCGCTCACTCTGTGCGCTCCCATCACTCCCTACTCTTTTTCTCACCCTCCCTCCCTCCATCCATCCATCCATCCCTCCCTCCCTCCCTCCATCCCCTGCACCCTGCGCCCCTGTTAGCCCGCAGTGAAAGACAGACGGCGGGGCGCGCGGGCAACACGTAAACACGCGCCCCACTTTCCTTCCTTTCTTTCATTCTTACTCAGGTTTGCATTGTCAGATTGCGCAGGATTTCCGGTTTAGACAGTGTGGAGAAAACACATGCACAAAATGTGCACTGGTTTACCTTTATTAGCGGGCCGGCTAAATGATTAAAACATGCATAAATAACATTGCGCGAGCACGGAAATCAATAATGGCACTGCAATAAATGGCACTGCCTCCTGTTGCGGGGACGCACGCACAGCCACACCCACCACTCGCTTTCCTTATATCCCGTTTCCCCTAATCTTATGCCTACTTATAGCCTATATATTAGATTGATCTAATCTGCTCCCGTTACCTTTAATAATAATAATGCGCTCTGATATCACTATTCTGTAAATCGGAAATTAAACCCATCCCAGTCCACCACGGGCGTTCTTTTTTTTCTTCTTTTTTTGCTTGTGATGAACTACATTCAAGCGTAAAGTCTCGCGAACCACGTGACACCATGTATCATTTACGGTGCTTGAGGAAACACGCCCACTTCAGCACCGCATTGTGTTACTCGCAGAAAAACAAACAAACAAACAAAACAAGCAAACTGGAAACCTGCAACTTTTGAGAGAAATAGCTACAAGAAGTCAACGCGTGTGTGGACGGCTGTAGATTCGACTACATGCAACTTCATGACGTAAATCTGGATGTTTACGCACAAAATATCAAACAAACAAACAGACAAAAAGGTCCACAGACACTGGACTGTCATGGTTACACCGCGCGCCACATCCTTTAAGTCTCCGTGTTTTTTTTGTCCTGCGCGCGGCTCCGTACCTGCAATGCTGCAGAGGGAGAGAAGACCCGCCTCCTTTCTGCATTATGACAAATCAAGGCAGGCAGCTATGTTTATCAGTGCCTCTCTCTCTCTCTCTCTCGCGCGCGCGCTCACTCTCTCTCTCTCAGTCTCTTTCCCTTTCTCTCTCTCTCTCTCTTCTTTCTCTCTCTCTCTCTTTCTCTCTCACTCTCAGTCTCTTTCTCTCAGTCTCTTTCTCTCTCTCTCTCTCAGTCTCTTTCTCTCAGTCTCTTTCTCTCTCTCACTCTCTTTCTCTCAGTCTCTTTCTCTCAGTCTCTTTCTCTCTCTCTCTCTCTCAGTCTATTTCTCTCTCTCTCTCTCTCTCTCTCTCTGTGAACGTGCGGCTCCGTTCATAACCGCAGACTACCGGCTCTAAACAGTGTGTCAAAACAGATCACCGCCCCTGTGTATGCGCTTTCGGATCTGGTTCAGCTTGTAGCTACTCTTCAGCTTCGGTATGAATGTATATGATGTGTGTACCCGCAGTGAACAGGTGGATTTATATGCGGGTTATAAATGCAGGCTTAGGACGCGTGGGAGCTCTGTTCCTAGTGTATCATTTCTATGTGATTAGGAATTGGTCGCAACAATCATGGATATGTGATTCATAAGTGGCCAGACCTTAAGCTTTTTGGCCATGCTATGATTTTCTACCCAAATGCTGGGTTGAGCCTTTTGTTTCATTTAATAGGGTTATTTATCTAGTCTTGGGTAGTTTTGTGTAAGCCAACCGCTGGGTTAGTGGCTGGGTCATTTTCACTGACAGGTGAATCAGTGCACCCCTTCCCCACCCCGACACCTCAGCCCAGCTCCTTGGGTCAAATCAACTCCGTGTGGACTGTTTGAATTCACCTCAGGTGGAGGTAGTGGCTTTTACACGGACAGACTGATAGATTTATTTGGAGAAACAAGGTTCGTATCAGTGTGTGTATAGAACCATTACTGTACACTGGGGGGAAAAAGCAAAAATGTGTGATAACAGCCCAGTTTACACGACATTAAAAGCACCACTATCTTGGTTAGCTTTGGCTAACTTGTTTTAATGCCCACTGGATCGTAAGTTGGTTACTCAGTTTTTTGGATGTTTTAAACATCTTTGATCAAAATCTGACGTTTTCGTCTTATATATATCACTTATTTGAGTAATTTACTTCAAAATCTATATATAAACACCACTTCAGTTCTAGCAATATATTTCTGAACACCTTCTTGTGTATAAATAAAGGAGATACCGTGTTGACATATTTGTTTATAATGTGGTACATTTGACATTTTCAAAGGGTAAAAATAACCCTGAAAATATTAACCAATATTTATGAAATAAAATTAACCTAGCGTTTTTGTAAAACTGAAACCATCCTTTGGGTTGAAACACAACCCATTTGCTGGGTTAAAATTAACAACCCAACTCGATGGGTTAGATTAGCCCAAAATGTGTTGTCCTATATTTACCCAGCTGTTGGGCTTAAAATAAGCCGATTTGGGTTGTTTTGAACCCAGTGTTTGTAATGTATCAATGTATCTTTAGACATTTCCCTATTTTCTGCACTAATGCAGCCTTTCGAATGTACAGTCAGCTGTAGAATTATTGGTAACAAACAAAAATGAGGAAAAACATCTTTGTAGTTCATTAGGTTACTTTCTGTCAATATACATATACCGATCAGCCATGTTATATTGATTGCTTAAAAATCAGAACATTGAACATCAATTCTTGGTTTTAGCCTCGATTTACATTCAGTTGCAAATGCATTCGTTATTAAAAAGGATAAGCCATCATGAAGATCAGACGGCTGTCTATTGGAGAAAAGCAAGCCATTTTGAAGCTGAGAAAGTAGGGAAAGTCAATCAGATGGATTGCACAAACATTGGGCATAGTCAATACAACAATTTGGAATGGCAATAAAAAAGAAAGAAAACACTGGTATACTGAGAAACAGACACCGAATGAGTCAGCCAAGGACAACAACAGCTGAGGACAGAAACATTCTGAGAGCTTTGAAGAAAAACCTCAAAACAACAGTCAGTGGCATCAAAAACAACCTCCACAGAGCAGGGGTGAAGGTATCACAATCCACCATTTGAAGAAGACTTGGAGAGCAGAAATAAAAGCAGAGCAGTAAGAATCAGAAAGCCAGACTGGAATTCACAAAGAAATGTAGATATGAATCTCAAAAGTCCTGGAACCAAGATTAACCTCTACCAGTGATGGAAAGGCCAAAATGTGGTGAAAGAAAGGATCTGCTCATGATCCAAAACATACAAGCTCATCTGTGAAACATGGTGGAGGTAGTGTCATGGCTTGGGCTTGCATGGCTGGAATGGGCTCATTAATCTTTATTGATGCTGTAACTCATGATGGTAGCAGCAGAATGAATTCAGAAGTTTACAGGGGCATTCTGTCTGCCAATTTACAGAGAAATGCATCCAAATTTATCAGGAGGAACTTTATCATGCAGCAAGACAACGATGCAAAACAAATGAATTGACCTTGTGGTTCCAATCGTTTTGGAGGGGATTGTAGTAAGTCAAATATTCACTCTTTATAACCGTGGTGATCAGAAAAGCATCTCAGCATACACAAAACATCAAACCTTAAGCTGGATGGGCTACAATAGAAGAAAACCACATTTGGGTCTACTCCTCTCAGCCAGGAACAGTAATCCAAGGCTATTATAGGCACATGCTCACAGGAACTGGGCAGTTTAAGATTTGGAAAAAAAAACACCTGCTCTTTTTCCAGTCTTCAGCTGTTCAGTTTCAGTGTCTGTGCCCATGATAGCCTCAGATTCTTGCTCTTGGCTGACCGGAGTGGAACCTGACTTGGTTTTTTGTTGTTGTGGCCCATCCACCTCAAGGTTTGATGTGTTGTGCATTCTCAGATGCTTTTCTGCTCACCATGGTTGGAAAAAAGTGCTTATTTGAGTTACTATAGACTTCCTGTCACCTCAAACCAGTTTGTTCATTCTCCACTGATCTCTCTCATCAACAAGGTGTTTCAGACTGCAGACCCTGAGCTCACAGGATGCTTTTTGTTTTCGCCTCATTTTGTGTAAACTGTAGAGACTGCTGTTTGTGAAAATCCCAGAAGAACAGCAGTTTCTGAAATACTCAAACCAATCCATCTGGTATCTACAACATATTCTGATCTTTGATGTGAAAATTAACTGAAGCTCTTGACCTGTATCTGCAAGATTTTATGCATTGTGCTGCTACCACATGCCCGGCTGATTAAATAACTGCATGAACGTGCAGGTGTAGGTGTTCCTGTATATATATATATATATATATATATATATATATATATATATATATATATATATATAACAGAATTGTGTGTAATATACACACACACACCCCTGCATTTAGTCCTTCATAAAACCTCACTTTGCCAACATAGCTTCTCCTATAATGTATTTTCCTATACTGCTTAATGAGATTGGAGAATACAGTAAGGAATCTGAGACACTCCTCAACACAGAAACTCTCAAGATCCTCCAGGGTCCTAGGTCCTCTCTTGTGGTCTCTCCACTTTAACTCAGCCCACAGGTTTTCTGTCGAGTTTTCCTCAGGGTCCTGGGATGGACATTTTAAAAGCTTAATTCAGAGTTTGTTGCCAAAAAGTTCTATTTTTGTCTCATCTAACTACAGTATACATTTCCAGTAGAGTCTACTGAATTCCAGGCACTTGTGTTTGCACTTAGATGGGGAAAAAAAGGCTTTCCTCTGGCATGGCTTCCAAATTGTTTTTAGTTTGTTGCCATGAAGGTGGTATCTAATTGTAGATTTGGAGACTTGGTGACCTCCAAATGCAGATGTTGTCTATAAATCTCCCTGGAGAAATGTTCTGCCTCTCTCAGCAGTCTGGTTGTCTTAAACTTCTTACTTATTGCAGTGGATAAGAGTTTTATTATAGCCATTTCTCGATCTATGAAGGTCAACACACTTTTGCCTCATCTCATTTGTGTATTCTCTAATCTTCACTCTGGTGAATGACTAAGGGCATTTGGCCCCTATATACCTTTGTATTTATACAAATACAAATTAATTCAGAGGCCAAATTCTCTTAGCCATGTTTCACTTGTCGTACAAATGAAAGACGAAATCATGGATGACTGTTTAAGAATTCTTAACATGAACCTAAAAAAGTAAAAATAAAAAAAAATGTAAAAGTAAAATATAAATGGGAGCATGCTTCGGTTACATTTTGTTTATAGGAATTTCTAGAGGTAATGGTGCCAACAATAGTGACATGGTTCTGTTAAAAACATATTTTTAATGAAGCAATACAGAATTTTTCATTTTGATTGTGTAGCATAGTTTATTTACATTAATGAATGAATGAATGAATTCATTCATTCATTCATTCATGTGCCTTAACTGCTTCATCCTGGTCAAGGTCATGATGGATTCAGTGCCTATAATGGGGATTACTGATCCTGAGGTGGCAATGCACCCTGAATGGGATGCCAGTTAATTGCGAGGGAACATCCACACGTATCCACACACTCAATCACAACTAGGAGCAAATTTGAGTAGCCAATCCACGTTCTGGCATGTTTTTGAGGAAACCAGAGAACCCCACATATAAAGAGAGCATATAAAATTCCACACAGCTCAGAATAGAACAAGGGGCGCTGGAGCTGTGCAACAGCAACACTAAATGGTCTGCACTTTTATAGCACTTTTATCCAAAGCGCTTTACACTGTGTCTCATTCACACATTCACTCCAATGGTAGCAGAGCTGCCATGCAAGACACTAACTTGCCATCGGGAGCAACTTGGGGTTTAGTGTCTTGCCCAAGGACACTTCGGCATGTGGAGTCATGTGGGCCGGGAATCGAACCGCCAATCCTATGATTAGTGGACAACCCACTGTACCACCTGAGCCACAGCTGTCCACAACACTATTCACAGTGCCATCCAGTTTTGTTACAGAAAGCATTTAAAATAATTTTAGTGTGTAAATATGTGAATCACCAGTCACCATGGTTCATGTTGCCCAGTTCATGACTGCAGTGTACAGAGTGTGAGGTTTGTGTTGAAAGGCATTGCTTTGTAACGTGAATGGTGCTTGTGAGGCAACTCTGTGAATGAAAAGGATGGCGAGAGGAGGCGCCGATTCGCTATTACTTACTCCTTCACCCTCAAGGGCTGTCTGCAATGCAGCTGTCCCTTTCCACACACTCGTCCAGCTCGTGCCCTACTTTATTCTGTCAGTGCACACTGCAGCAACCCTCATTCCACCTTTAGAGACAAAATACACAGCAAACCACGCATGCACAGGCTCTGTTCTCTTCTCCATTTTAACTTAACAGTTAGAAGAGACAGCTATTTCTGCTGTATACTGTATGTTCACTTATACTGTACATTGCACATGCTTGTGCATACACATACACCTTCTGCTCTGCTAGTATTGTTGACCTGGTGTCTCATTTATCAACCATGCGTATGCATAGTTTTGTGTGTAAACTGTGCATACTACTCCTAATCATTCGCGGGTTCATGTAATCATGGGTAAACTGATTATACGGAGCTCCCATCGCAATTATTGTCCATCATGTCGGCACAATTGACAGAGTAATTGCTAGCTATGGTGCTCACATCAATGTGCAGACAGGAGACACAGATTATATAAATCATATAAAAGGCACATCTAAGGATTGGATGGGATGATGCCTTGCTTGATGATTTGGCACACAGAGAAAGGTTTGCACAGAGAAAATGATTTTTAAGAACCACAGGTATCTTTTTTGCTGAGTGATGAGTGGCTCATCATTCAATTTTATTTGCCCAGTACAATATTAGTGGATTTAACCTCTCTTTTAGAGAGGCCAACACTTAAGTCCTTTTTTAACCACAAGCATAATTCAGTGAGAAATTGAAGACAGGGCTGTCGTTTCCAAACCAACTATGAGCCAAATGACTTGCATGCATTCGTATCGCTCACACCACAGTGCATCACATTTCCAAATATGGAAGCGGAAAAGACAACAATAATTACAGATTTTCATGCCAACATTTCCCAAATGTACCTGGGGCAATGGATTGCACACCCATAGCCACAAAATTATCCGTTTATATACAAGTTGTTTACCATATATTTCAATTAGCGGGAATTTCTTTATGCAAATGAGTGTGGCCACACACAAACAGCGCAATTATGAATGTGTAGGATTTATCCTCACTCAATTGTGGCAGAGTTTACTCTAAATGCACTTATAATAGAGACGTTTAAGGGCAGTGGTTGGGGTGTCAATAATTTTTTATGCAAAACACATTTTTTGTACTATGTAAAATCATGAGTTATTCCATCAAAAGGTATTTGCAAATTAAAATCTAAATCTGTGTAATTGATTGTTTCAGAGATCAGAATTGTTCAGAGGTAGGAATTGTGGTTGGTTTGCTAGCCAAGTAATATGACAGCCCAGTTAACGTAACAATATTTAACAATAGTGTAAATCTTTCTTTATTTAATAAAAGATTGAGGTAAGTACAGTCACACAATACTGTTAAACACTATTGCATTGCCATTCAAAAACATGTATTTCTACCACGGTTGCCAGATTATGCCTCAGATTGTGCCTCAAAAATTGTAAAATCCTTTTGGACTGGAGTAACTTTGTGTTAATAGTTACAGCCCTCCAGATTTATTGGCACCCTTCATGAAAATGAGTGAAAAAAATAAAACATAAAAAGAATAATATTCAACCGTCTATTTTCTGTACTGATTATCCTACACAGGGTTGCGGGGGAGCCTGGAGCCTATCCCAGGGGACGGGGTGCCAACCCATCACAGGGCACAATAACACACTCGCACACCCATTCACACACTACGGACAATGCTAATCAGCCTACAATGCATGTCTTTGCATTGGAGGAGGAAACCAGAGAACATGGAGGAAACCCACAATGCATGGTGATAACATGCAAGCTCTGTGCACACAGGGTGGAGGCAAGATTCGAACCTCCAACCCTCGAGGTGCAAGGCTAACCACTAAGCCACCATGCCACAAATAAGTGATATTTTGAGCTGAAACATACATGGGCATTATAGGGTTTAAAAATTTTTTTTTTAAATGTTTTTTTACCCCAAACATAAAAAGTATGTTTTAAACTGTAATTGTAAGGGACACAGTAAATCCAGTCTAGGAAACCTTGATATCTAAATTTCCAACCAAATAACCTATTTGGCAAGACATTCTTTCACATGTATCTCTCACCTTGAAACCTTTATTGTTTGAGTGTAAATGTTATAGTTTTGAATTTATATTACGTGCCCATGTATATTAACGACGTGATGCATTTATTTACATAATTGTACAACTGAACTTATGAGACTCGACTATAAATGAGTTGGGTAAACTGGTTTTCCACTTTTTTTTTCTCAGTACAGGGAAATGTGTTGAAATTCTTCTCTGTTGTAATTGTACATACACTACAGATGTGAAATAGTATTCCTTTATTTCTCGTGTTTCCATTCTGCCACTATAGGTCACTATGCATGTTGTATGTTTACTCTGACTCACATGTGGTAGCTCCCTCACTTCACTGTCCACAAGAAAGAATTGTACGTGCTTGGCTGAAACCCACCTGTCAGCTGATAAGCGCAAAGATGTGTGTCAGCTTGGCAAGCACAGCTCAATGTCCATATGCTCAGATATTTTCAGGAGCTCTCTGATGCCACAGCTCACATCTCAGTCAGGCTGTCCAGTGTGACGCTATGTGCTGGCCTCAAGTTTATTAAGCCAGGCTCAATGAGGGCAAGTGTTCCACAGTGATGGGATTATCTGGCAGAGCCATTCTGACTATGGAAATGTGGAAATGCTTTGGGATGAAAGTGGATTGCTGTATGTGTAAGACCCTTTCTTTAAAAATAGTGTCTAATCTCTATCACATCTCCATGTAAACTTTATTCTCCTGTCTCTATGCTTTTCTCCCTATCAACTGCTTGAAACATAAAATGTCCATGTTATAATTATGTCCAACTGGATCCGAGTTCAAAATTTATATATACTGTGTAACTTTTGTAAGTATGGTCTACCCACAGAGACTAAAAGAAATTCCAGCGCTAACAACGAAAGCACTTTCTTTTTTTAAACACTGGAAAGAAGTGACATGGAAAATGAATAAATCCTATACATGCAAAGATAAACAGCGAAATAAAGCCCAGGTGTTGCAAAAACAATCAAACATGAAATCTTCGATGGTAATGTCTTTAACTTCTGTATATAACTTCTCAGCCTTTTGTACACCATCTCTCTGGCCATCAGATAAACCAGATTAAAGAACCAAGGGTAAGTAATCAGCTGTCTTAAAAAGTCAACTAAGACATGACACACTCAGTGAAAAGCTCTATCTGTGAAGGGCTTATCATGGTGGCCCTGGCACTACAGAAAGGCATTCAAATCTGATTTTGGTCCTAGTGACACAGGAATCTCTTGACACTAAATTGGCTATTGGTGTAGAAGAATTTTAGATTATACGCTCATATCCCCCTCTAGTGGGCCATCACTGATCCAGCACCCACCCCTAAAGACTGAAGTTGCCCTTTGAATCCTGACGAAATAACTAACTCTCCTCTACTATACTCAAATCTTTTCTAAAACACTGATTTAATGTGCCGGTAAAATGTGGGGTAATTAGAAAAGCCCCAGGCTAAGACATCACAATTATATAAGGAATTAATTTTCCCTCCTAGCTGGTCTGTCCTATTAAAATTCTAACTTGATCTAAAATTTTAATGCTGAGCTTAATAAAAATAATAAATCGTATGTTAATACTTAAAATGCCATTGGGGTACAGAAACTGCTGCAATATTCTACTTCATATGGGGTATTGTGCTAAAATTCAATTCAATTAAATAATTCAATTAAGAAATAGTGAGCCAAAAGTATACACGAATAAAAGTTCATTCATCTTCACCACTTTATCGTTCAGGGTTCTGGAGCCTATATCCGGAGGCTATTCAGATACATTTGTGTTTCTATGGCAAATGATATAAAATGAAAATAAATCCAAAACAATTGACTTCTTCATGAGATTAGATCATTCTTTTTCTACAAAATCATTTGAATTTTAATACGCAAATTGTCCTTGCTCAAAGATGATTTGTTGTGGTATTCATAAGGAAGTACTGGTATGGACTGGATTGGAGGTTTTAGTTACAGTTAATAAATAATTTAAGAGTGCACAGAAATGTGATTGAGTTAATTAAGTTGTGATCTTTGAGATAGTAACGAGTAATTAAAAGGTCTACATGAAAATATAAGGAGTAAAAGTACAAACCAGATAAAATGATATTTAAGTATAGTTACAAAATATAAGTACTGTAGTACTTTCCTGACTCTGGATGCCATCATGACTCGTGAATCATAAGTCACCACAATCCATTAATCTGCCAACCACTGTACATAGACTAATCCCAACTAGTTCTGAAGTTTTTCCTCTATTCCAGAGGAAACACTAACACAATCTACAAATCACAATCTTCTCAACCAACAGCTGTCATAATAAATATCTAAAGACGTTTACAGCGGCTCCGCAGCAGGAGCAAGCCGAAAGCGCAGAGCAGCAGTGAGAAAAAAGAAGCCGTACCGTCCAGAGAGAGCCAGTCGTGCTGGGATGAAGGCAGAGAGGGCAGTGCACGGGCCTTGTACTCAAACACCACTGAGTTGGAGATGATCTGATTACTGACTGCCACCTGCAGAGTCACCAGCCCTGTGTCATGGGCTACAAGGAGACAAACAGAGCAACACACGCATTAGTCATTAGAGCAATACAGAGAGAAAATCACATGAGTGCCCATGAGAGTTCAGCCAGCAATTCTCATGTATGGTTTAACAGAAGCGGACCCAAGAGGCTGTACAAGTCTGGCTCAATTAAAATACAAGTCGCTGGGGGAATATTATGAGGACAGCAGTTTCTGCATTGTAGCAAATTACAGTACAACATACATAAAGTGTTGATAATAATTTTATCAAGATTCGATGAAGTGATGATTCATTTTGTTTGGTCTGAAAGTGTCCTGTATGTGTGTATGTGTATGAGTGAAAACTTACCAGGGCAATAACAACGCAGGACTCCGGGCTGGATCAGAGAAGCAGGGACAGAGATCTGATCAAACAGACAGCTGTACTGACTGTTAGCCTCTTGCCACGGGCCAGTGATCAGCACCTTAACCCCACCCTGACACACACACACACACACACACACACACACACACACACCGATTTAATATCTTAACATGACAGTCTATGTCAAGGCAAACAATCTTTTCAGCCTAACATAAAACTTCAGAGACAGAGGGTTAGTAGATGTCAAAAAGTAATCAAACTTTATTGAAACAATAAAGTGAGACAGTCTGCAGAAAACCTGAATTATACACACACAAACGTGTCTTTATATACTTTTCTGAAGCAGTAAAATTATCCCTAGGCAGGGTATTCAACTTTTCTTTCTAGAAACAAACCTATCTCCATTGCCTTAATTAATTATTCATATCCATATGATACCTTACATTTGCGGCACATGCGTTGTCAGTTGTATTTTCTTAAATGTTTGATCAGGACAGGGTTTTTACTTTGTCCCATAATTCACCCTTATACCTTAATGATTTTCTGGCTCCAGTCCCAGCCTGGTAACCTTCCTCCTGGAAGTCTTATCTGTTATTTTGCCACTGGTTTGCAAACTTAAAGGGCTTTTGTTTGGAAACACAGTTCTGGTGAATGTCTAATTGCTAATTTATTGCCATAGAGTAAGGCTGCTTTAGACAAAACACAAGGTTCTTCTAACTCAATTTACACACTTAGAATGGAACTTGATAAAAAAGTGTTTTATAGTTTTAGGCTATGCCTGCTGTGCAGTAAAACATAGAAGTCTTCTAATTCAGTACACACTTAGAATGTAACTTAATTAAACGTGTTTTATGGTTTATGGTTTTAGATTATGCCTCTAAGTAACAATTCTAAATGATGGTTATACATATTAGATAATGCTTTATTAACATATCCAAATATTAGTTACACATATTGATTACACTTTGTCAATATATTCTATATCTACACCAGGCATTTCAAAGTCATTTTAGATAACAGGCCACGTTACACTTAGTCCAATGTCAAGTGGGCCAGACCAAATAATCAGTTTAGCAGACTAATAACGCATCAACAACTCCTCTTAAATGTGTTCATTTACCAAATTGATCTGAAATGTACCTAAATTATTCAATTACGCAAAATGCAAAAATATTTACAATTATACCACAACGCTGTTGAATTCTCGATTCTGATTGGCTTCTGTGGTGTGCAATTATTTTTCTGTAAATGCACAGCTAAAGTAGTTCCAGTCAGGTCTTGACCGCATTACAGTTCCATATCACTTCGCCAAGTGAACTGAAATAACGGAAATGTTAGCCCAATGTCCACCCACAGCACACAGAGCTAACTACAAACAAAATGACAGAAAATTGAGATTTTCCAGAAATATATATATCGGCGAAGCGGAGGCATGAGCGATTGATATGCAGTTATTGGAAAGACTGCAAGCAAAAGAAAGAGCGTGAGAGCGCACGTGATTAATTATTAATTATTTATTTGTTGTTTTTTTCTGCAGTAATAAAAAACAAACAAACGAAAAACCATGTGAAAAAGCAGGGTTATCAATATTTATTTATTTATTTGTTCTATGTTTATATTATCAGCATGAAGCAAACTGTGAACTCTCTCCAGTAACTGCAGATCAACGGCTCATGCCTCCGTTAGCTATAAAATCACATTTCGAAATTAGCAACGCAGGCTTGAGATGGGATGCGTAATAAATTAGTTCCACACAAAAGAGCATTTTAAGGACAAAAACCTGACAAGTATCTTGAAATAAAACATCTGAACAATGTCTTGAGATGTGGTAACTGTGATATAAGCGGAATAACTGACTCCGACCCGTTGAATTATTAGCAATAATGCACACCCCGAGGTGTAACGGTCATCTCGCTTCGCGTTGTGGCGGCATTACCACCTCAGGGTGTGCAATATTTTCTAATAATTCAACGGCATGTCATCAATTGTTCCTTACATTACATTTGATCGCATAAATCATAAAGCATAAATTTACCCCATTGCTGTATAACTACTAAATTAGTCGTTTTAGAAAGAGACGTTGTTACAGCATCAAAGTTTTAGCTTTCTCATGAAAAATGACATAATAATTAGAGCACTTTGTCAGGAGTGAAGTTTATTTCCCTGGGTTAATGGCTCATTTTTGCCCCTAGTAGAATAACAGAGACTAGCTCTTATTTTGAATCTTTCAATTCAATTACCATCCACAAGACAATTTTATTTTAAAACTCAGAGTCTAACTTCATTTCATGGGCTGGATCAGAACGGCCTTGGCCTGTTGGCCATAAGTATAAACCCCTGGTCTACACTTTTACTGCTGTATAAATGTTCAAGCATTTGTATTATTTGGAAAGCCTTTTTATATTAATTTGTCAGTTGAGCTTTTCTACAGGAAATAAAAATGTACTCTTAATCTCACTGCTCTTGACATAATGTTTAGATGTAACGTTTAAGATTTACAGTTTTACACGAAATGGTTTGCTGCCATCATGTGGAAGAATGTGGGTCTAACATTGGTAGGTAGGTTCAACATTTCAGAGAGAATTCTTCCCTCTTGTGGTTTTATAATGCAATAGCTGCTTAATGTTCCAAACAAGGAGAGATTTTGTGACACAGCAGAAGAAATAATAGATCAAAATTGGGCAATTAACCTGGAAATTTCTATATTAAACAGCTTTGTTGAAATGTGGAAGTTGTTCTGTATTTAAAAACATGTTGAGGTTAAAACTCTCAGGATGAAGGCATTTGGTTAATGAGGGTTTTAAATAATTTTTGCTGCTTGGTTGATACATATGCTTATTTTTTTATTTATCATTTGCATGAATGTCATTTTGTTTTATTGGTTTCACCACTATGAAAGCCTTAACTTTTCCCTGGTAACCCTGGATACTTCACCTTTCTCCTAATTTACATAAAATCAGTATTGTTGAGTTTTTGAGAATTAAAAAAAAAAAAAAAAAAAAATCCAAAAATTTAAAATCATAACCCATCATTTCAAATGATATATTTTAAAGGTAAACCTTTCCACCCACTTTTTTAAAATAAAGAAAAAACCGTGGCAAAAATGTACATTTATTAAATACACCAAAGGAATACATTTTATTTAATATGATGAGTATATAATTCAAAATTTATATTCATAGAATTTAGTCAGCATCCACAATCCATAGACATACTGTAAGTGAGTAGCTCAGTGAATGCTTTTATTGTAAAGCTACTTTGACCAAGTGAATGCTGTTAACATCAAAGTAAAAAAAACAAACAAACAAAAAAACCCAACTATTGTTTTATAGAAATGGCAGCAAAATTAGATGTGGCATGTATTTGTTTAAAGTATGTTTAGGCCCTTTTACATCACACAATTTGCAATTATAATTTTCATCCATTTAACCATATATTTGTGCAGGGTCGTGCTAGATTCCTCTTTCTCAAGATTACCATATAAGGATAATAGCGCCCTCTAACAGAGAAACTTCCTACTAAACAGTAATGAGTGATTTACACCAGTCTGAAACTATGTTTTTCTTTCAGCAATTTGAGGGCATAGGTTAACAAATGAACACAACATGAGAACAGTAGTGAATGTCTGGTCTGTGGTAATTTTCTGTTGTGAATATTGTTCTGTACTCACTAGTCCTGAGTACCTATATCACATGACATGTGTACATCAATGATCAAACCTGCTTTTTAAGTTGCTTCTATTCTGAGGTTTTTCCTTGCAATGTGATTCGTCAGTTCGACATGTGTGCTGAAAAATTAACCATCCATCCTACTACTATCCACCCAGACCTACCACTCATTGAGATTCAACGCTTGCCTATTTGTAGCAGAAACCTAGAATCCTGGCAGACCAGGCTAACTCCTTAGAAGAATTGTGCAGTGAGAGGTGGAGGATGGTTTTCATGCTGCTTATAATTCATCTAGTATTGTACATTCTTTAAATAAATGTACATACAAATTGTTAAATAAATGTCAGCAAATGTCAATCAAATGTCAGTTTCACTCAGTTAAATTAACTCACCTCTGGATAGGACCATTCTGGAGAGTAGTCAGTCACCATAAAGAGCCTCCCTGTGGCCTGCAGCATACCCAGTGTGCCCTGCGCCACTGCTGCTGACACAACATCAGCTACATGCATGTAGGAAAGCGAGCCTGTGTCCCCGGAGGCCCCTGCACCAGCCGTTCCACCACCTAGACCCTGGGGACTGCAGCAAGGCTGGAGGCAGAGATCAGAAGTGCTGTATCCTGTTGCTCTGTTGTTCCCATCCCCCTGGCCCTGCTGCTGGTTTACTCCTGAGGCTGCCTGCCCATCTGAGCCAGGTGGTGCAACCAGCTGGTGGGCATACAGTGCCCCACCAGAGCCCACAGCAGTGACTCCTCCATCCACTGAAATGAAGTCATTGATGAGGTCAGAGAACTGGTTGCCGAAGGAGATGTCAAAGTGATCCAGGCTGATTTCCATGCCGGTGCCTCCAGTACTACCAGATCCAGCTCCGCTTAGACCCTGGTGGGTCCCCACTGTATTGTAGAGCCCCTGTACCAGCCCAGCCCCCTGAAGAATAGGCTGCAGCTGCTGCTGGCCATTAGTGCTGTCGCTGGAATTACCATTCCTGAGAGCCACAGCTTCATTGCTTACTCCATTATCAGAACTTTGCTGCAGATAGTGCTCTGTTCCTCCGCCCTCTGTGTTGCCTCCTGCGCAGGTCTGCAGGTGATCCCCAGGCTTGATTAAGCCATCTGATCTGGTGTCAGCACTACTGGCCTGACTGGAAGCTGTACTGCCAGCCTGATCATGACCGACCACATCCTCATGCTCTGTCCCAAGGCTGGAGAAGCCTCCGGGATATTGTAGTAGTTGAAGAGATCCACTCTGCCCTTGGTTCTCTGTGGCTGAACTTCCATTGCAATTGGGTCTGTGCTGACTCTGGTGGCCATGGTGGTGGTGGAGATGGCCGTTGGTACCAGGTGAGTCTGTTTTGACAACCTGTAAGCCCATATAGGCCCTGTCATGGGAGTTGTGCTCCAGCAAATGGCTCTTCTGGCCTGAATTTTGCCTGCCTTGCAGGTTTTGGGCTGACTGTGGTGTGTCTTGAAGGAAGAAACTGGGTGAGTGGCTTTGATGGGCCAGATGAGTGTTGGTCATTGCCTGGTCATAACCCACTGATGTACTGGAGGAGAAGTCAGGTTTTGCATCAATGGCACTGAAATCCATTTGTTCCAGGGTGGTGCTGGGACTCAGTCCTCCTCCAGAAGGCAGTAGTGAGCCTGCTGGGGTTAATGTTAGCGAGTTCTGGGAGCCTGAACCATTGGCTACACTACAGCTTACTACTGTCCCCATCTGGTAGCCGCTTTCCTTGGCCAGTTGCTGTTCAAAGGAGGTGTCCTCAGTCTTGATGTTCTTGATGATCTCTGCATTGAAGCTGAAGTTGGAGTTGGACATTTGTGGAGAGTGCTGCAGGCCGTTGGTGCTGGCCACGGAGGAGGAGGTACCTGAAGAGCCATTCTCTTGCTTCAGCCCACTACCCCCATAAGTTTGGCCCTGCTTCGGGTTATTCAAGAAGCAGTCTGGGTCAAAGTTCATGGCGGTCTCTGGTAGCTTGATGTTGCTCGAATCCAGGCTGCTTGAGAGGACGAGCTCCTCAGAGACTCCAGCTGCAGAGAGCATGGCGAGTCCGTCTGCGGCTCCTGGTGTGCCTGCCTCTGTGCCCCCACTGCCTGGAAAGGCAAACTTATGACTGTCAGAGGCTACAGCAAGCACCAGTCCATGAGATGTGGCGTCAGGGCCCATGAGGTGAGCATTAGCACCTCCTGTGGGCGACATGCTGTAGACCGGATCGCCTGGTACCTCTGACATGAAGACGCTCTGAGATAGGCTGCTCATTACTGAGGCCACGTGACTCATCCCTGTAACAGCGGGACTGTCGGCCATATCGGGGTCTGAGTTTAGGCCACTGCTAATGGACACAGGTGAGCTCTGGGTTGTATCTGGAACTTCCACCTGGTTGGTAGATGAGACCTCAGTGCTATTCTGCTGCAGTAGTACAGGCTTATGCACTTTTCCATTGCGTTTTTCCCGTGATGTGCCCCCTCCTGTGGCCCCTGTGCCTGCTTTTCCCCCGGCATGGCTGTGTTCTGTTTTGCCTTCTGACACATCACTGTTTTGCAGCTCGGAGTGACCGCTGCTGTAGGTCCCAGTGCGAGGGTCCACTTTAGGAGAGATGATACGGTGTTTAGCACTGTTACACTTGTGGTGCACGCTGCTCCCAGCACCTGACAGAGACATGGAAAAAACAAGGCCAAAACACTTAGAATGACAATCTTCCCAGTACGACAACAGAGGAGTATGTTCAGTGTCTATCGTCAATAAGAATGAGAGCTCTTAATGGCGTTCCTCAGACAATGCAGTTACATCAAATCAAACATTAAATGCTAATGTTTTGTGCCACGTTGTTGCATATTCAGTTGATCAAAAACAATGTGAATAAATGATCATACAGCCTTCATTCAAAATAAAATGTACTCCACTATAATGTTAGATATAAATGTTTGCATGCATGTAGCTTGACAGTAAATAACAGGAATAATATCTAACCTTTCTAATAGCTCAATGAAATAATTTAGCCCCTGTCGCTACTGAGAACGAGGTCCTCTAGTGGTGTCATGATTATAAGGCATTCTGTAAATCATTATAATATACTCAACCAGAACAATAAGCATGTAATCTATCTGTGCAAAGTACCTCTATCCTGCAGATTTCCATGCTACCATGGTGTTCCTACCACTTCTTCTGTCTATACCTATCTTTCTCTCTTGGCCTATCTCTGTGTCTCCCTTCTGTCCCTTACCAAGCGTGCCTGTGCAGAGGCAGTTGTGAGTCCGAGGTGGAGGCTTGGTCTGATGGCTGTCCAGTATCTGCTGCACCAGCTGCTCCACTGAGAAACCAGAGCTGCTGTTCCCATTGCTGCAAGTCCACTTGATGCCATGAACTACCAAGGAAGAGAGGAGACACAGTTGTCACCTGGTGTACAGTGCACCTGCCAAACCTATGTCATCCCTCTCTAGGTCTAACATAAGTCTAACACTACATCCTACGACCAATACTATCCACCAATTTGATCAATTGGTTATAGAGTATTTTAAAAATTATTTTAGAAACACATGTGAGAGACCTTATGAAGAGGTTTATTGTCACAAATTTCTCCTCTCCGCCAGGCACTGCCCATGTTCTGTTTTTCATTTCTCGCCATGTGCTTTTTTTTTGTACACTGACGTGCCTTTGTTTTGATCTGTCATTACTGTGTTTTCCCGATCATGTCCAGATGCTTTGAGTTCAATCCTTGATTAGCTTGTCTATTTCTACCTTCCTATGCCTTTGTCTAGTTGCACATTCTCATCATTGTAATGGATTGTTACTGAGCCATAGTTTTTCTTGTTCCAGTTCCTTGTTGTCAAGTTCTGTGTACTTACTGTTTTTGACCTCTGCCTTGTCTGAAAGGGAAACCCTCTGTTGCAGGGTTGAACATAGAGCCCTTTAGGGTTGTGTTGTAGATGGAACCTTGTTCCCTAAGAGTGTACAGTGAACGCTACCTTAATATGATGTCAGACTTAGTACTAATATGAGGTTAATATTTATTTACATTGAATAGTTTTGATCTCATCGTTCATCAGAAATTTTAATACTAATCCTGGGTTTAATGGGTTTAATCCAAATCTCAAAAAAAAAGGACTATAAATGTGAACTTCAAACTTCAATTTGAATCAAATACATTCTGTGAGTGGAAAGTTCAAGTATAAAAATAGCCATAGCTCTAATAAATAAACAAAATATTAGTGTGCATATGTAAAACAACAGTCCTTGTGTACTCGTTCTACTGTTCGTCATCATCCACCGCTGAAGTTACATTCCAATACTCAAGAACGCAAGTACCGGGGATGCATGAAATTACCTGGATGTGTTCTTGATAGGATCATAAGGATTAATCGGATGCAGACCCGAGCGCACGAACTGCTAGTACTCCCAGAAGTCATTGCAGCAAAACAATAGTGGATGACAGAAGCCTGACCCATACGTGTAGTTTTAGTATCTTTTTAACAACAATAATTTAAGTAAATCTAAATATGCATCTAAAAAAATGATTTTGAGATATAATTTAGATTGAGATATATATGAGGTTAGTGAAAAGTCTAATTTATCCCTCAGAAGTGTTTTAATTAAACTACGCTAGCTTCCATCCTGAGGTAACGGTAAACTCGTTAGCTTAGTTTTAATTAATGTGAAGAAGCAGTTGTAAACAGAACCATCCAAAAAACCCGCTGAGGAACCTTTTTTAAAGAGTGCAACAGTCAAGTGTGTACTCTTAATACTCCTGCTGTAGCGCTGTATCCTGCTCTCAAACAAAAAACCCCCAGATATTTCTGGAGCAGAGCATATTTAGAATATCAAACATTTTGGCAGCCCCTAAATATGAGCTTGGCTTTCTTCCTCCACCTCTCGTAAAGCGGGGTGAAGTCACAGAGGGGTGGAGAGTGCGGGAGTCAGAAAACAACAGAGGCATACAGATACAGAGAGATAAAAGTATGCTGCTGCATGAATAAGCACGAAAAGAAAGCACAGCAACTGTCACACACACAGCAAGTGGCTGTGCCCCAAAGAGCTCCGCGCTTGGACAGAAAAACCCTGCAACATGCCATAACACATTACACCCACTATGGCGTAAACTTCCAAACAAATCCGGTGAACTAAGCGAGGCTTCAAAGAGAGGCCAGAGGAAGCACTGAGGCAGCTCGAGTTAGAAACAGCAAGAGTTCAGACATATGCAGGTCTGTAGTCTCTGCTAAACAATGAATCATGATTTGGATGGTATTGCAAAGACTGTGCAACGCTTTCCACGGTCAGATGTAATCTATGTTTCTATCTTTTCAACACATCACAACATTGGCATGTGTACTCCTTCACATGTGAAGTAAGCCCCTGCTGAATTAGGGAGAATGACAGTGATGTATAACCAGGGCATCATTGTTCCTCTTACTTAGCCCATGCCAAAACATTCAATCAATCCCCACCTGATCACATGACTTGGCATGGCAGCCTTTTAAAGGAACTTTACAGTAGGTTTTCTTCAGCGATGTTATGTTGTTCCTCAGTGTCTACTAGTAATATGAATACATTATTCAGAATGAACTGATAATGCGTTCTAAATAGATACAAATACAAAAATGAATAGGAGGTGCACTATTGATGATCAATCAGAGATATGAAGCTTGTGGGACAAAGAAATACCACATCTTCATGTTCATCCATTCATCTTTAGTAACTGCCTGGTCAGGGTTGTGTTTGTGTAAATTATGCTGCTAGTTTGTTTATATTTTGCAAAATAGAACCAAGTAAATTCATCCGGAAAATACTGCTGACATGAACAAACAAAAATAATAACTACAATCTAAAAACAGTCTATAAAAGCAACCTCACACATCTCTAATGGGAACTAATTATGAACTGGAGTGATGTAGTTGAGGTTGAGGAGCCAGAATCCAGACTATACTGACAGTGCTGCCATCTGCTGTTCTACCTCTGGTGTTTTTTCTCAGTGGTTTCCAGTGTTTCGGGGGCATAGTTGTAGGGTTCATTTTGAATTAAAACAATAAAAAATAAAATACAGGCCATGCTCATGTCAATTTTGTATCCAAATACAGATACAGCACTAAACAAATACCAAAAGAGATAGTGCTATTGCATTACACCCCCAGTGTGTCTGAAACATTTACTTAAAAAAAATAGTATATATATATATATATATATATATATATATATATATATATATATATATATATATGTATATACATATACATCTGTGTGTGTGTGTGTGTGTGTGTGCGTGGTGTGTATTCTTAATAAAATATATATGCTTTCTTAATAAAAACACTTGAAGGCTGCCTTTTTCTGCCTTTCCAGTTTACAATGAGAGAGCAGTTGGAGGACGATTATGGATAGTTCTGTCTTCTTGGAAACAGGTGCACCTGTGAGTATTGCATACTTCCATACACAATCGTGTGTTGCCATCTGTTACTTCATCTAGCAGACTACTATTCAGGACAATAGTGTGTGGTTTGGGATGTAGCCTGTGTCTCACTTGATTACCGTAGTGGGCCAATCACAGTAATTATGTTAATGCATCTCTCATGTAATATACAAAAAGTAATTCTGAGTGGTTGGTGTAAATATCAGAAGCATTTTTGCTACTGTTAAAAATGAATGAAACTGCACTAGGGATAGAATTCACATTTTCTCAGTGTTGCTGTAAAGTGTTATAGGAAGAAGCTGTTTCTCACAATACAGTCACTTTAATCTTCAGGATATATAAATCAAAATTAGACGTTAGAGCATGCAGCACAGAAGAGCAGCGGGCAGTACTGCCGCCTCACAGCTTTAGGGTGTTTACAGAAATTGGGATGAGCATCAGGCATGGTTGTTGGTTAACTGATTGCATTAGCTGGATGATGTGAGTCAAGCTGGGCTGCTTGTGACATATAATCCTACTTAGACAGCACTTATTGTAAGAGCCTAGCATTAAATATGACCACATTACTCGCACGTATGTGTTTTCGTAAAGATAATGATAGGAAAGGAATGATAAACTAAATTTGAACTAAATTTATTAACAATAAATTATTACACATAGAAATGCAGAACTCAGGTAAGACTATTTGATATCCTAACTTAATTGAGGCACATAAGAATCTTAGTATTTCCAGGGAACAAATGGTAAATGGTCTGCACTTATATAGCGCTTTACACTGGTTCTCATTCACCCACACACTCACACACCAATGGTAGCAGAGCTGCCATGCAAGGTGCTAACTTGCCATCGGGAGCAACTTGGGGTTCAGTGTCTTGCCCAAGGACACTTTGGTATGTGGAGTCACGTGGGCTGGGAATCGAACCGCCAACCCTACGATTAGTGCACAACCCACTCTACCACCTGAGTCACAGCCGCCCCGATGATCGTTCTGTTGACCCTACGTGGGACATCCCTGAATTGGATTATGATGAATTATGGTGAAGTTCCTACAGTACTGTGGATATACTTCAGAATCCTAACAAAGCCTGGTCTTCGGAGAGTAGGACTAAAAGGAAACGGGGTAAGCATGGAGAAGTAAAACGTAAGCTGAAAGAGAACCAAAGATTCACCCCGCTGCCTCCGCCATTTGCTCACTCCGCCATAAGACGGATGAGTTGCAAGGGAATCTGGCTTTCCTAAATGAGTACAGGAACGTGCACGTTAGTGTTGACTGAAACGTGGATGGATGACTCTGTGACTGATGATAGTTTGTGACTAAATGGATTTCTTGGACCCGTACGACTGGACAGACGCTACTGGAAAAAGACATGGAGGTGGAGTGTGTGTGTACGCTAAGGAGAGCTTGTGTAACGACCTGATTGTGCGGGACAAAATATGTACTTCAGATATTGAAATGCTTGTCCTTTCTACCCACCCGTTCTACCTACCACGTGAGTTCCCTCTACTTTCTTGTTGTGTATATTCGCCCTCGTGCTAAACTGGATCTAGCAACAGATGTGTTGATGAACGCTCTGCAAAAATTGGACGCCACATCTCCAGATTCTCCTAAATTTATTTTAGGTGATTTTAATCAATGTCATTTGGACAACGTTTTAAAAGGACATTATCAGTATGTTTTATGTGCAACTCGGGCCAGCAGGACTCTGGACAAGTGTCACGGTCCGATCCAAGGTGCCTATAAGTCGATACTCCTACCTCCGCTCGGGACTGGGACTTGTTTTTGAATGAAAGTTATGATTTGAATGAACAGGTTCTTGTGGTTTCTGACTACATCACCTTTTGTGTTGAAGCTATTATACCTACCAAAAGTCTTACTGTGTTTCCTAACAACAAACCATGGGTAACTTAGCTTAAAACTATTCTTAATATGAAAAAAGGGTATTCCTATTAGGGACCATTGAAGAAAAAAAAAAAGATAAATAAAGAGGTTAAAAGAGCAATTAGATGTGCCAAACTAAACTACAGAAATAAAACTGAAGGACAATTTGTCCGAGGTGATATGAGGGCTGTCTGGTATGGAATTAAGAACATGGCAGATCTAAATACACCTAAGCAGTGGATAGTGCTAAATAAGAAAGGCAATGTTAATTCCATAGCTAATGATTTGAATTTGTTATTTCTTTTACACGCTTTGAGAAGCATGATCTAAGCATTGTTCTTGAAGGTTTTAAACAAACATGGAGCCCCCCTGCCTCTCTGAAATTGTACCTCCCTAATGTGATTAAACAGCTGAAAGCTATACCTTTTAACAAAGCCCCCGGACCGGATGGCATTTGTGGTAAACCCTTAATCACTGTGCGGAGCAGCTCGGTGTGGTGTTTCACTCATTGTTCAAGCTTCATTGGATCAGGGTCCTCAGTTCCTCAGTTATGGAAAACCTTTATTGTAGTACTTATTCCTCTTCTCTCTTGACTTGTCACTCTTTTAATGACTACCGGTCTATTGCATTAACTTCATTAGTTATGAAAGCCTTGGAAAGAGAGGTTAAGTGACAGCTTATGACGGTCACGGTGAGAAGTTAGATCCATTACAGTTTGCTTATTGCGCTAAGAGATGATGTGGATGATGCAAAACTCTTCCTCCTGAACACTCTTCATCAACACTTGGTGAGTGGGGGCAACTTTGCTGGACTGTTTGTTGATTTCTCCTCAACGTTGAATACACCGGATCCGATTATTTTAGCAAAGAAACTCGTAGATGAATTTAATGTCAGTCATGGGCTGGTTTCATGGATCTTAGATTTTTTAATAGGTAGGCAGCAGAGGGTCAAGATGAATGAAGTTTTTTCGGACACACTTTATACGTCTATTGGATCTCCACAGGGTTGTGTACCGTCATCGACTCTTTTCATGATTTATACAAATGAGTGCCGGAGTTATCAGGATAATTGTCATGTTATTAAATACCCGGATGATGCAGTTTTCCTATCCCTGCTATCAGGTTCAGAGTGTGATGATAGCCAGGCACTTGATGAGTTTATTACAGGGTGAAATGGAGTGGCATTGCAACTAAATATTACTAAAACAAACAAAAAATGGTGATTGATTTTAGAAAAAATGCTTCCAATGTGCAACCAGTGTACATTCATGATAATGCATTTGATAGAGTAAAGGAGTACAAATATCTTGGAACTATTTTTGATACTACCTTAAAGTTTCAGCAGCACACAGAGGCCATTATTAAGAAGGCTCACCAAAGAAATTATGTTCTAAGGAAATTGAACTCCTTTTGCGTACAGAAATCTATACTGAAAACCTTTTATAGCACCTTTATTGAGAGTATTTTGAGTTGTTCATTTTTATGCTGGTGTTATCACTTTCTCTAAAGAACTGCTTGCAAAATATAGTTAGGACCTGTTCAGAAATAAAGTCATCGGCGTGCCACTATGGAGTTTAACAGAGTTTGATGAGCACCAAGTGATAAGGAGTATTATGAGCGATGACACGCACCCCTTGAATATGCACTTTGAGATAACGCCTTCACGTAGGCAGCTTAGAAGTATTAAGTATCTGACCAACCGCTATATGTTTACTTTTGTGCCAGAGGCCATCCGTCTTTGTAATCTGAAATTTTTAAAGGACTCTTTAATGTGCTTTATATTATTTACAGGTCTTTATGAGTGACAGAATTTGAAGCATGTTGTAATACGTGATATGTGACTGTTTTATGTATCTACTGATTGGTTTATGTGTTTTAATTTGGTTATGTGTTATGTTTTATGTCTGAAATAAGTTTGTTATGTGTTGTTTTTACGCCCTACTGTAATTGCCCCTTGCGGGATTAATAAAGTGGTAAATTTAAACTTATAAGCAGGCTTCCTCTGAGGACTGAGAAAGAAAGAATTATGGGGATGCTTAGATATTCCATTCCTCCTTTATGAATGGAAGCTGTTTGTGTAACATACAGGCCACTCAGGGGAACATGTTATGATTGTAGGCCTGATGTATAATGTACACATGAATTATGCAAGGAAAATACAGTGTAAAATTTATCTGCTGGAAATCATCCAGGCTTGACAGGATGCTGCACATCCTCAGAGTTACCACTAGGTGGTATTGTTGTTCTTCAGCTGTGTTTCTTCTGGTCATCTGACACCAGGGACAGAGACAGTAGCCCTGTCATTGGACTCGCAGAGTAGCATGGCTGATATGAGATGTTCCAACCGTCCACCACTGTACACACTCTTTAGAAAGTTAATGACGTAATGCATTGCTGCAAATTGTTGAATGCAGATCAGACAGCAGGTGTAATAAACAACTTTGTTTATTGTGTCCTAATGTCAAGGGGAGGGCATTTAATTGATTGCCACAGAAGGTGATGGCAACACGCGCATGCGATTAGAATGCTGTCTGCATTCACACAGCTGCCTCCAAAAGTGCTGACAGCAAAGAGGTGGATTCATATATTCATTACATTGAACATTACCTAGTTCAAACGATCCGTGCAGCTCGTCAGGCACAGAGACGTGACCTTACAAGATGCCAGGCAAACACCATCATACGGCTGCTGTTCCTGCTCTTCCCTAATTAAAGATGTGTCCCCAGATCCACTCTATGACCTAGACCACTTTTCTTTCTTTTTTTTTTTTTTTTTTACAAACACCCACATGTACCAGCGAACATCCTGTGCATTCTCTATAAGGAGACTCCAGCGGGAAACATATGTGTGAAGGATTTCTGGTGAGTCAGACACTCTTCCTCCTACACACTCGCATCAATCAATAACACTGCTGCCCTCCTCCACTGAATGCCGGGAAGCCAGTGCATGCTCACTGAGTTAGCCATACAAGAGAGGAGGCCCAGACGAGCGGCGCACCTAGACTCAGAAACGGTGGCATGTCTTAGAGCATGCACTCGGCGCTAGGTCTAGAAAACATCTTTTATTTTCTAAAAGCTTTGTAATTGTACGTCTTTAAAGCTGAGTGTTCTCTGGGTTGGAACCGAACCATCAGCTCCTCATCAAACATTACAGGGGCACCATACCCTTAGGATGTGATGTACGCAAGAATATTTAACACAAAGGCATGCAGAAGTAAAACCTACAAGGAATGGGACCAAGTCTAATAGATGCAATGGGTCTCATAGGAATGGGATCAAGTAAAAACAGGAGACTAACGAACTTAAATGATTGGCTTATAAATTTTAGAGCCCTCTGCTGCCTGCGAGGCAAACTGCAATTGAAATGAATTTTTTTTATGAATGACCTTTTAACCCTTCATACTCTACATCCTTTGTAAGAGCCATCACATAACTTCGTTTTGAATGAATATTCTGAAAAGAAGCACCAGGGAAGGAGTGAAAAGGCAGAAAGACCTTTGATATGACAGATGCCTTTATCTTATACAATCAATATAATACTGAAGGGTCTCCTGAGCTCAGTTTACTGTCTGTGTGGAATTTTCCGTATTCTTACCGTGCTCATGTCCTCTGGGATCTCTGGTTTTCACTTCCAAAATCATGCAGGTAGGGAGACCGGCTATTCTAAATAGCCCCTCTGTGTGTGTATGTGTGTGTGTGGTGTGCTGTGATGGACTGGTGTCCCATCCGGTGTGTATTCCTGCCTAGAATTCCCAATACCTACTGTGACCCTGATAAAATCAGGATAAAGAGCCTACTAAACATTCATGAATGAATGAATTATAATGACATAAAGAAAATGGGTTGTTCTCAGCAGCTCTTTTTCAATTGGAGGCGGAGTTTATGTCTGGGCTGGAATATATGTAAACAGAAGCCTGACATCAGACTATAAAGATCAACTGAATGGCAAATACAGCGCAAATATACTGCAGTTTGTCTGAAATGTACACATAATAGGCTTACTAACACATTTTAAAAGGACAAACTGCACCAGTAACATTTCTCCTCTGTGTTTTTGTAAACCTGAATGCTCTCTTTAAGTCATGTCCAATCTTATCCGGAAAGGGCCGGTGTGGGTGCAGGTTTTCATTCCAACTAAGCAGAAGCAACAACTGAGTCTACTGAAAGCCAAACTCAACTGATTCAACAGGTGGTATCATGTGTGGCTCCTGAATGAACCCACACCTGCCCTTTGCGGATAAGATTGGACACCCCTGCTTTAGGTGAAGGTGAAGGACAGGACTGAGATAATACTCACACATAGGTTTGAGCTGCCCGACAAGCTCCTCCTTGGTCCATTTGGCCCATTCCTTCTTGTCTGTGTTGATGGAGCACAGGATAGGCCCACACGGTTTTCCACAGTCCTCTATGGCCGGCACGTTTAAGTAGTGCACCAAGACGATGTCTGGATTCTAAGGGAACGTCAGAGCAGAAGAGAGGTCAAGGCAATAGGTCAGCTTTAGCAGCACAGACCATTGTGTAAAGAGCTGTTAAGACTTCTAGACGTTATCTCACATCCGCAGAGACACAAATAAACACAGAAAAACACTATCAAACTCAGCAACAATGCCAAGCAAGCCTGATAAATTGAGAAACCTTCATTTGTATGTTGATTTTTTTTTCCCTCACCAAGCTGTAAAGATCACCTCTGGCTTCCACTAATGACGCCGTATTCACCTTGACATAGGAGCGATGCACTCCATTGCGTTCTCGTATTTAAGCAGTCTTAGTGCAGCTATGCACGGGCAGCAAGTGTTAGCTGGATAAATTTCTTCAATTGGCAGCTTAAGAGATGCATTCTGAAGGCACATCGTGCCCTTGTGAATAACTCTTTCGTAATCATAGCTTTGCTATATGGCAGTGTAAAGAGTAGTGTTAAAAAAAAACTGATTTTATTCATTACAAACACACACACAGACACACAACCTTGAAACGGTAAAAACACAACCTTATATACAGATTAAAACAAAAGCCTTTCCCAGTTATTGCCCACACACGCGCACACACACACACACACACACACACACACGCAAATGTAGGCTTGCAAAACCATGTGATAAAGAAAAATGTGCTGCCAACATAACAGTGTGTGCTGTTGGAAGCTTCATCAGTGTTAAGTGGTGAATAAATCAAGGCGCTGCTAGCCTGGACTGCCTCTCTGCTTGCACCATTAATCTAAGAAGAGGCCACTGACTGGACCATCCCTACTGTACACACACGCATACTAACCCATAGGCCCACACACACACACACACACACACACACACACAGATTAGTGAATACTGTAATGCTGCACACATTATCGTGTAAATTTATCCACATAATAATAATCTCTGTGGAAAGAAACAAAGAGAAGCAATGATACGGCTATAAACACCAGATCCATGGCAACCACACCTTCCTCAACGTGCAATTACTTATTACACATACAACAAACTTCCAGTTCATCATACTAATTATAGAATCCACTTAAATAACCTCAACCTTTTTATCACTCTGTTCTGATAGAACTGCTATCGTAAAGCACATCTCATCGACTCAAATCTGCTCCAATCTGATTGAAGCAGGAAAGCTGAAACCTGAATAGCAAAAAAAAAAAGGTTGTTAATGATTAATTGAAGGTCGACAAATGTAATTAATTCAATAAATTAATTCAGTCGACTACATTATACAATTTAACACCATCCAGTCTTCTATTAAGCTAATTTAAATAGTTTGTCATAATTGTAAATTCTATGCAAGAGGGTGCAATGTAATTACTGAGCACACAACACAGCAATAATTTACATGAAACAGCAGAAGAAGAAGAAGAAGCAGTGAGATATGAATGGAGTCCTGTGTGGGAGCGTTTTACAAAAAACAAAAAAGCAAAAATACACCAATTCTTTTTCAATTACAAAATGGTGAGTCCACATAAGCATATGTATGTTACGTTGAAGTTATGCTTCAGCTGTGCATTTGGGCCTTTAGTTATATGGTGGCTTTCTTTTCAATTCAGCTCTCATTAAGCAGTCCCTCCAGGATCTAGTGATAGCAGAAATGAGCGCAAAATTAAGCAAACTCTGCGATATTCAGAGGAGCTCGCAATGTTTCGACATCACCGCAGGTTTTCCGCAGATTTGGGCCGAGACGCGTCATTTGACGACGTGTATTTAGTCAAAGCCCTCTTTGATTCATGTGCATCGAACATGAGTACAGCTAAAAGGTCTCATTTACCAACAAACATCACTGCGAAAGACCGTGCAAAACTATTTTGTGCAACTGCAATTTCACGAATTCAAGTAGTTTTCCACAAAAAAAAAGCACAAAACACTGCATCTAGAGCCACATCACCCTGAAGCTCTCATCTGGCTACCCACTGAAGCTAAGCAGGGTTGAGCTTGGTCAGTACCTGGATGGGAAACCTCCTGGGGAAAACTAAGGTTGCTGCTGGAAGTGGTATTAGGGAGGCCAGCAGGTGGTTTTCATCATGTGGTCTGTGTGAGTCCTAATGCCCCAGGATACTGATGAATATACTATACTATACTGTAAAAATAGCACGGTCTTTCAGATGAGACGTTAAACTGAGGTCCTAACTCTGTGTGGTCTTTAAAAGTCCCCCATTGGCCCGTATCTATCATGGCCCCCTAATCTCTCTCTTCTCCACCAATAGCTGGTGGGTATTCTGGTGCACTATGGCTGCTGTCGCATCATCCAAGTGGATGCTGCACACTGTTGGTGGTTGAGGAGACACCAAACCCCCCCCACCCCCATACTATGTAAACCGCGTTGAGTACCTGGAAAATTTAAATCTAAAAAAGAAGAAGCAGTAGCGGCTCATGATCATAGATTTTGGCAAGGCAGGCCGACATTAATAACAATAATCTCAAGCAAAATTAAGTTGGGAGGCTCACACTTGACTTATGCTGTAGGCTACTGTCTAACTCATTATAGGCAGCTGACGGCAGACGACATACAGTCATCCAGCATACAGTCGGGCAAATCCCTTTAAGCGGTTTTACGCTTTAGTACCCGATCCGGCAACACCATTAGCTGTCCTGTCTTCCGCCTCTCCTCTAACCATGGGGCAATGTGATTCCTGCTACAATGGGCCTCAATTAGCACTGGTTGCAGTTCCCATTTTTGACCACTAGGTGCAAAAATAATACAGAGCTATGGGGCAGTGAGTTCACTGTCCTATGATTGAAGAACCTCTAGAAAGGCAAGCAATGTGTGTTTGTCAATGATTAATTAATAACTGCTAGTTAATGTTAATAACAGTTAAGGAAATTTTGCAGCACTACATGAAATAAAACTTTTTCTAATCCGATTCAAGTCAAATGTAAATGTGCTTTCAAATTCGATTAAATTTTATTTGATTTTCTGAGTATAAGACTGATCTGCAGTGAAATGAAGGCATGAAGGCAAATCACTGGAGGAAATCACTTGGACCTGGAGCAGTGATGAGGTAGCCTGTCTCCTCCCCTTCAAAACTATTTCGTTTATGTCACCGTCACTGAATCGCTGTCTTTATATAAAATGTTACTATCACCACCAATGTGTGAAATGTGAGTGGTGCTGAGTCCGAACGTAAAAATTAACAGGCGTTAACCAGGTTTATTTTGATAACAAAGCCAAAGAAGACAGTAATTGCAAAGAATGTTGACAGCTTTAAAGGTGGGGTCGGCGATCAAAATATTTTTATAGTATTTGGTGAAATTCTCCTGACAATCTGGCAGTTAGCAATAAGATGATTTTAAAAAATGAGGTGGACCATCAAAATCCAACCAATCAGCACAAGGAAGTGTCTCTACTTGACTATCAGTCAAGCTGATTGTCAATTCAGCAAGCTCCGCCTCTTGCACTAGTATTCAGGCATTCCAACCTAGGTTTTCGGGGCGTGGCTTTGGCGAGCACACCTTATTGGTTTAGAGTTTAAACTTCTGCTGCCTTTAACCTCTAATTTACATAACCTTCCAAAAAGTGGGGAGGACTCAGCCTAAGTGCAGGGCAGATAAGGGCAACAGTACAAGTTATAAGCTGAACTTGCAGTTCTTAATATCAAACATTCCTTTAATTCACCGGGTGGACCTGTGACTGAACATTTTGACTGATATTTGCCGTGAAAGTGTCAGGGTGTTTGAAGAGCACCTACATCGGATTAAAGAAAAAAGATCTGATCTAAAATTCAAATCCAAAGGTAATCCAAAGCCTTTTGTCTTCAAAAGGGGCTTTTAAAGCAGCCTTTGGTGAGCTATTCTCTTTCATGTCGATGGTGGGGAAGTGCGCTACAAGTCGGTTTTGCTCTGAGGTGATTGCTGAGGTGCTCTCCGGTCAGTAAAGTACGCAGTCGAGAAAAGGTGCTGCCGTTCTGCACTTGTATGCACTGGGAATCAGTGTCCTGCCTGCATATGCCGTAGCCAGCTGTGCTAATCACTGGGGCAATGCCCCTCGATCCTTAACTAGCACGAGAGGAGTGGGCAAAGCCCTCTGGGAATGTATGCAAGTGGGTACAAACACATGCACACAGATGGAGGCTGACATGATACAGATATTAATGCATGACCACACGCTTATATGCATGAAAAAAGAGGCAAAAGACCTATAATTTATCCCTGAACACTCACAAGTTACTCAGTCACCCAGGCAAACGCGAGAACAGATTGTAGTCTCTAAAAACAGGCCGACACACAAATGCACAGGCGTATAACCTCCCACACACTCATGCATACCTGCATACTGATTCACCTTCCTCACCCTATCAATACACACACACACACACACACTCTCATATACACACCTATCTCCTACAGAACATATTTGTCCCTGTTTTACAATGCATATTTTTTTGCAGAAATACAACCCATCCGAATACGAGTAATCTTTGGAGCTGCACATGAATCTGTTATCTGTTATAAACCCGAGAGGACCAAAAGCTTATGCCGTCTAGAAGCTACTTGTGCTTACAGAGTACAGAGTACTTTTATGTGAGGAGGACTTCACCTCTTCTCTCCCCAGTGCCACAGCAAAACAACAAAAAAACACACCCAAACTGTGGATTTTCATATAAATCAGCTGCTAATATAATTTCCTGCAAGCCATTCTCCTTTAGCGTTTTGTGTATTATCCTGAAAGTTTTGCCTCCCAAAAATACAGCAACACGCTCAAGGGGAATCTATTTCCTGGGCATTATTTTGTAGAGAGAATGAGATCTCATTAAGGCATTGATTAATAGTTGAGTGCAGTCTTTGGGTTGGGTTGGTGGTGTTTCCCTTGGCGAAGGCCATTGCCTGCTTCCAGACTGGGGGCGTTTGAGATCGGGATAGAGTTGCAGCGTGTGCAGACCCCAGGTATTGCGCAAATGGCATTTCTCATTATTAAGGACATTCATTAGAAATCACTACCTCATGCTAAGTGCCTCTTGGAATAGGAAGGGGGAGGTGTATTGGGTGTGAGGTGTTCATTGCTCTGGTGCTTCTGTTTTACTGTACTGTAAATTAAACATTAACATAAAATCATATGCACTACACTGTATAAAACCATGACGCTTTATTGATTCATTCATCTTAAGTAACTGCTTTATTCTGGCCAGGGTTGCTGTGGATCCAGAGCCAATCCTGGGAACACTGGGCACAAGGAGGGAGAATTTAGAGTAGATGATCCATCTATCTGCATGTTTTGGGATGCAAATATGAGAAATTCTGATTATATACATTGGCGTCCTGGTCCGATTTATTAACAGTGATTTTCCATTCAAAAACTTTACAGTACTTCAGGAAGTGCTATGTATTGTATGAGTTCAGTTTGGGATGCCATGTTCAATATACTAAACTGATCCTGTACATTTGGTTGTGAAAGAGATTCTGTTTTTCCGAAATTGAATGTGCAGCATTACTAAAACAACAACAACAAAAAGAAACGTGCGTTTGAACTTCAACACAATAAGTAAGTCCAGCAGACTTGGTTGTATTCTTGTATCCTGTACTAGCTTCAGATTCGCTCTAGCCAGTGACAGAACAAACTTACACAGTGAAGATAGCTAAGGCAGAGCGAATGAGTTTATATATTGGGGTTTTTTTTTTTTTTTTTTTGCTTTGAGTCTTTTCTCCATTATGTAAAGGATTAAGCATGAGAGGGTGTGTTGTTATCAGAAAATAATCCATGATGGTTCCTTTGTTCCTGTAATCACTTATATTACAGCAGCTATATACAGTTGTTCCATCGCCACTCTTTTTTTCCTCTCTCAAAGTTAATAAGACAAAAAAACATACTGAAAAACCAGACAGCACAAACTCCTCTGTCCTGAAGATTAAAAAAACATATTGCCTGTTACAAAGCTCTAACACATGAGACTCATTTCATAAATGTTCAATAAACATCAATGATTAGACAATTTTCTGCATTAAAAAAAACACACTTATAATGTATATATTGTTAAACTTAGATTATGTATAGCTTCATTCTATTCATAGTCTCTTGTTACAATAGAAATTATAATAAATTAGCATATTAATATAAACCTGTGATTTGAGGTAAAGCCATAACTACTGTCAGAGCTGCTGTTTTAGGAAATTAATCGACATCTTCCGACCAATCGAATTTGAAACCTGAACAGCACTGTGGTATATTTGTGGTTAATCATATTTTCATTAGGGGCAGTGGTGGCTTGACAGTTGAGGCTCTGGGTTACTGATCGGAAGGTCGGGGGTTCAAGCCCCAGCACTGCCAAGCTGCCACTGTTGTGCCCTTGAGCAAGGCCGTCAACACTCTCTGCTCCAGGGGCGCTCTATCATGGCTGACCCTGCACTCTGAACCCAACTTCCTAACATGCTGGGATATGAGAAGGAAAAAGAGTTTCACTGTGCTGTAATGTTTATGTGACCAATAAAGACTCATTATGCATTGTCATTATTAGCTCATTCTCTAGTTTTGTGTGTTTATTAGCTTTTATCTTATTGTGTTTCATTATTTTATTTAATAATTATCCCAGTATAATTATTTGTCAAGTTATTCATTCTATTGTACAGCGCTTTGGCAGCCCTTGTGGTGTTTTAAATGTGCTTTATAAATAACGTTGACTTGATGTGACTTGACTACATTTCATTCTTTCACTGGATGACACTGAAACAGATGTTTTGATGGACACAGGACATAACCTAGAGTATCAAACTGTATTGCAAATGGTGTTTTGTTTTGTCTACTTTTATGTGTATTAATACCCAGATGATGGACCGAAGCCGCTTCACAGCCTGCCCTATGTAGCAGAAGGGGTGGAACCACAAGCGGGTTTGAACGCTGCCGAAACAGATGCAAATTAGGAGCAAAAGGTTTCGACTGAATATTCTGGATTTTAAAACAGTATTGTTTCTGTTCTGTTCTTTTCTGGTGTATTTTTTCATTTCCATTAAAAAAAGATCGTGATTTGAGACATTACTCTGTTGAATTGACACCTAGAGTTTTGATTGAACTCTTTCAGTGTTCATCTGTGTCCATTTGGACATATATAAGCACTGAAGGTGTTAATTCAACACTGGGGATTTTGCTGTGTATAGTGTAGTGTGAGAATATAATGCCGATTGCACCATTTTAGAGACATTTGTTCGACTCTTTCTTGACTATACATAATAATTCCTGCTCATTTGCATCTCGCTGACCCCGATTCATTGACCTGAGCAGCCAAACAGAGCTGGATTTACCCAGCACGTCTCCTCCTACCCGTCGCAAATGACAAAAGCTCCAAGCTTAACGGGCTGTACTCAGCACTCACAGGGACGATAAGAACACCATTAGCTTGCGCACATGTTCATCTAGCCGGACCAGTGCACAGATGAGGAGAGAGAGAGAAGGAGGCGCACATCTGTGAGTCAGTACCATGGAGAAACCCATGCTTCTCTCTGCTAACTGCCAGCCATGAGCTTCAAAACTCAAGCCAAAAATGCCATGGCCAGACCTTATGCGTAATCAGGAGCACATACCTAGAGCAGTCTGAGTAATATAGACGCTGAGAGTCCTCAGTCCTCACACACACACACACACACACTCCTTCAGGCCATGTTATACACTTCCTTATGTGTTCTCGCAAATGTTCGTGTGCTTCTTTACACATATTAGAGGGCTGAACTTAGACTTGTGTCAGGATGAGTGCTGGAGGAATAAGTCACATGCAAATGAGGTTAGAGCAGAGGGCAGGGGTCCGTTCAGAAGATTCATGTTATAAACAAAGACCACAGTGAGTGTGTGTGTGTGGTCATGTGTGCATGTGCTCATAAATATGAGTAGCTGAATTTTAGAATAAGTGTGGGTGGAAAAAGAGGAAGAATGAATATCCATTAATTCATTTCAGGATGCCCTGTGAATCCAGTGAATGATGCATAGGACTTCGGTAGTAGTATGTCTAGCCTATGTGTGTGAATGTGTTAGGGCTGTCAAAATCCTTTCTAAAAAACTGCATTTGAACTGAAATACTTTAGTATTTAAATGCATCTGAATATTAATAAGCAAACAAACAGTAGCAGTGTTTCTATCTCATAAACCACTGAAAGCTTGTTTTAGACTGTAGGATTCTAGCAGTCTTTTAAGATTGTTACTTTGCGCACAGTAAGAAATTATCGCAATAATATCTTGGCCAATTTCTACAGCAGACTGTGAGACAACATGTATTCTTCATGCCAGTTTATACCAGTGGTCACCAACCCTATTGCTGGAGATCTACCAGGAAACCTGCAGGTTTCATCTCCAAGCAAAATCTACCACACCTGTTTTAGTTGATCAAGAACTTCTTAAGGCATTGATTAGATGGTCAGGTGGGTACGATTATGATTGGAGTTAGAAGTCTTCAGGAAGGTAGATCTCCAGGAACAGAGTTGGTGACTACTGGTTTATACTATGAAAATCCTCTAACGTTAGACCTGCAGTTAAAGAAAATGATAATGATAATGATAATGAGTCTTTATTGGTCACATATACATTACAGCACAGTGAAATTCTTTCTTCGCATATCCCAGCATGTTAGGACGCTGGGGTCAGAGCGCAGGGTCAGCCATGATAGAGCACCCCTGGAGCAGCAGGTAAATATGTAATGTAGTAAAATGACAACATTCTTCTTATACCATCAGTCAGTGCACAACAGGCTTGCATAGTCAAACATTCCTGAGGTAATATGGATATTTTTTCTGTCTATTAGCATGTTTCATGTATATTTTGCTAATTCCACTACCGTATCTGTAGCTGTCCTATGAGTTTCACGTAATCCTATTCTGTCCTTCTATTGGTGGCTTTTAGACACTGCCAGAAATTGTCCATGGGTGAGCATGTCACATTATACGTTCTAAAACCACAGATCTCAACTCATGACCAAATAATTCTTTGACGTGCGATGCTTGATGTTTGCTTGCGACGGCAAAATCGAGCTAAAAAAATTGTATAGTGGAAAGCTGGCTTTACGCAAACGAAATCCTGGGGAGGCAATACTTTAATTTCTCAAAAAATTATCTTCTTGATATCTTCAATTCATTTCTATTTAATTACAGAACTATTTTCTAATATTTGTTTAGATTTTTTCATATCCTAAACTATCTTAGGAAGTCCCCTGTAAGTTTCTTCCATGATACAGTTCAAATCTCAAATGTCTTTTTCATTAAAGTGCTCACTCCATTGGGTATAACATCATGGTGCTATAGTACCTATAGTATGTTATGCATTATATCCCCAATAGAACACCTGAGATTCAGGCACCAGAAAAAAAGCTTGACACTTAGCACGATGCCTGTTGGAAACCGTTACCACACTCTTAGAAAAAAAGGGTTCTTCCTGCCTGTCAAAGGTGTTTAAAGAATCCTTTATGGGGCCAGACTTAATTCTTTATATGTAAATCAGTATATTCAATAAGCTGTAATATTACTTTTAGGACACATGCTTTGTTTTGTTTCATATTTAACAAGAAATTTTATACATAATAAACAAGTATACAAAAAAATAAAATATGCTGTTAAAGACATATTTATTCAGAACAAGGAGAGTAGGAGACAAGGAGACAAGGAGAGTAGACTTTCATCTTTTGAATTTGAAACATCTGAACGTGGATTTAACCACATAAATATTATGAAAATTTAAACAGTGATATTCATTCTGACAACCCAAGTGTGTGTGTGTGTGTGTGAGAGAGAGAGAGAGAGAGAGAGACAGAGCGAGAGAGAGAGTGCGCGAATGTGTATGTGCATGTGTGAGAGGTGATTAAGGCCCTGCCCCGGCACTTGCCCTGGCTGTGCCACGGTGATGGATGGCTCGGTGTATCTGTCATTAGGCAGCAGCCTGGCCCCTGGCACCTGGGCATGGCTCTTAAATGTACTCATACTGTGCTGTCCCCCAATGCTGCTGTTCATTTCAAGGTCAATTGCCTCGATGTTGCACCGGGCACAAAACTTTCACATGAAACTTGCCTCTCATTACCAGTGGTCGTTTGTATGAGAGGCTGTGTGCATGTGTGTATGTGTGTGCCAACAAGTGGAGCTTGTGAAGTGGAGTTCAGGCCATTATTCAAACGTTACCTTTCATACACACAACAAACGCGCTCACATTTACCACTGCAAGGGCACTTTGGTGTCTCTAAACAGTAAATAAGGTTTGAATAATGGCCAAACGGCAAACTATGCAGGAGTTAGAGTCTGTTACAGATACACACACATGCATCATATCAATACAGGTGAGAAGAAGCAAACAGCCTGTGGCTCCTATCGAAGATGCAGAGAGGCCCCTGTGCGAGCCTACAGTCGAATATAAGAGTATGTTTCCTTGTGTGTCAGGGAGAGTGTGGAATTTTGTGCATTCAGTGTGTGCACTCAGTAGTGAAGGGTTTGATGTCATGCCCCTTCATTCTTATTCGGCCATTATTCCAGCATTCTGCCAAACCATCACACACACACACACACTCTCACTCTCTCTCTCTCTCTCTCTCTCTCTCTCTCTCGTCTGAGAATCCTCACTGTAAGATTGTAAGATGAACTGTTCACCCAACATTTTGTATGAAACCCAATATTGTAAGAAATATAAAACATTTTAATATAAAACTATATTTTACACTTGGCAGTTATTCAGTTATTATACCACTACACTAATATGCTCTATCTGAATATATATATATATATATATATATATATATATATATATATATATATATATATATATATATATATATATATATATACTGGTTACAACCCACACCCTTCATTGCTTCATATGCATCATTTGCTCAATGTATCCCAATTAAAATGTATAGGGTAGGGTGCTGTAGACAAAATCAACTATTAACTATTACTTTATACTGAATCAATTAGTGCACTCCTCTGTGAATAACATTACTAAATCTTTCAGTAAGTATACTCCCCTCCCCACCAAATTCTACATCATTTGTTCTCAAATCTTTGGTAGCCAGAGATACTTTCCAAACTAAAAGAATTTTGCAGCACAGATTTACATTACATTCCTGAATGTTCCACTCGTACAGATGCATATTTGAAACACTGTGTATCATATTAACAACACTTCCATGTAATTACAGTTAACATTATGCATACTTGTTTTTTGTTTTTTTTTGACCAGTCAATCACGCTTACAACTTTGCTAACTAAATAATAACCCTATACTAGCTGTGTATAATATTAGTCTTCAGTAACTGCTTTATCCTTTGTCAGGGTAGTGGTGGACCTGGAGCCCGTTCCAGGAACACTGGACAGAAGAATTCAGCCTGCATGCTCTGTCCATTACAGAGCACCATTCACAATGGGAGGAAAGTGGAGAATTTGGAGAAAACCCAAGAAAACACCAGGAGAACATGTGAAACTCATACACAGACAATAACATGAGCTCAGGAATGTTTCTGGAGGAATTTAGAAGCATTAATTCAGAAGCATGTGAAATGCTGCCCAGCTCACCGATGAGTCAGGGGTGAAATGTATGTCAGCTCAGCTCATAGAAGTGCCAAGAGCAGAATCTGATCTCAATTCAACTCACCAGAGGTAAATTTATCACTGAAGAATCAAAGGAGAACCGTATCTCTTCTCAGCTCATTGAAGAGTCAAGCACGAAACATCGGGGAGAAGTGTATCACTGACCACTGAAGAGTCAGCAGAGAAGAATCTGGAAGAAGTGTATCTGAACAGCTCACTGATGAGTTAGGGAATAGGGGTGTAGGAGTATTCAGATTACTGGAGGGCCAGGAGAAGAATATCTAAACTGAGATTATTGAAGTGTCAGGGGAGAAGTGTATCTCAGCTCAGCTCACTGAAGTGTCAGGGGCAAGGCATGTCAGCTCAACAAATATTCCGTTGTGAATTGTATCTCAACTCGGCTTTTTGAACAGTCAAAGGTAAAATGTATCTCTGATCAGCTCATTAAAGCGTCAGGGAAGAAGCATCAGGAAGACGCATATCACTGATCAGTTCATATGTGTCTGGGGGAACAGCCAGTAGGGAAGTCGATGCCTGGTTAGCTCGCTGACAAAGTGTATTTCTGATCAGCTCACTGAAGTGGAGGAGAAATATCTGATCACCTCACTGAAGAGTCACAGCGTGGTCTGATCAGTTCACTGAAAATATGGCCAAACAGTATCTTTCCTCAGCTCACTGAAGCATCAGGGGAAAACTTTAATCTTTGAAAATCTTTTGGTCTCTGAAAAATCAGGGTAAAGAGTTAGGGATGGAAAAAAAATTCTTGGACTTTGTAAAGGATCATGTGTGAGTATTACTGCGCCATATACCAGCATGATCCAAGAAGTATTTTTTTCCCACTGGTTCATGTGAAGGTCTTCCCAATGCCCACATGACTCTCCCTTTCTACATTTTTGCACTTGACAGTGTGTATTCTGTGTGTGTGTGTGTGTGTGTGTGTATGTGTGTGTGTGTGTGTGTGAGCAGACTTGTAGCAGACGGTCTGTGTTATCAGTCTGTCCTTGGTGGAACTGGTAGTTCTGGTCCTGATGCTGAGCAGCTTTAGACAGACCTGCTAAAGAACACAGCAATGTCACCTAGTTTGTAGCTTTACCTATCTGAAACATTAGCTCTGATAGGGAACACCTGTGTGGCGCTCCATTTCTGACAGGTGGACAGATGAGGCAGAAAACAGGCACAGTTAAATATGCTAATCGTCCTCTGCCAACGGTGAAAGTGGTTTGATATGTGAGGTCAAAATACAAAATGTAGATAAAAGTCATGACAATCCTTCTAAGGAAATGTTAATGTCACGCTACACCGAAACCTCACAAACGGCTAATCACGCTACACACATACACTAAAGCTCTCGCATTAACTCATGAACCACCACCCAAGGGAGACAGATGCAGATTGCAGTTGCCTAGCGACTAGCAGTGTAGGTTAGGTCTCTCAGAGAGTCAGGAGTAAAGGATGGGTAGAGAACTAAGAGTGGTGAGAATGGTGTAAAGGACGAGGGAGAAATGGGAGAGAAAGAGGAAAGCAAAAAGGGCTCTGGCTCTAATTTCTAGAACCTGATACACACATACACACCAAAATACCATACAACAAACTAATCACCAGCCCTGACATTTAGTTAACTGCTACTGCTAACAGCTAATGTCAATTAGAGAACGCATGAGAGAGGACGGTCTGGAGAGCCGATGTGAGGTCACAGGTATAAATACGAAGTGGAATATCATTTCCTTGATATTAAGCTGAGTGAACAGTACATGATCACAGCTTCGATTTTTCCTGTCGTGGTCAAATTCGTGCGATCTATTAAAAAAGGGTCGAGATCGAAGCCAAGATGGCGTGCGTGTTTGTTAAACGTGAGCAGATCAGAGACCCGATGTGACCCAGTTTTTGATTCGTCCCAGACAATCTGACATTTTTAAGTCGGGTTTGAAATTACTGGCACACATTTTTTTTGCAGTGTGAGCCATGTAGGGCATGCAATGAGAAGAGAGATGAGCAACAAGTAAAAGAGCATGTGAGGAAACTAGGATGCTACAAAACAACAGGCACGGCTTTGAAAGCGTCTCCGCACGGTCCCTGGCAATTCTCTCCTCGCTTTCATCCACATTTTCTGGGTTTTTTTTGAGTGCACAAACAACATAAATGGCAAGACGTGCGCTTTTTTTTTTGTCTCCAATCAGGTGAAAAATTGCTTCATGTGTGTGCTTCTAAGAAACTGTGAAATGTTGAGATAAGCCTCTTATTGTTAGGGATTCGTGTAATTTACAAAATGGCTGCACTTGATTGTGTAGTATGAGCACCACTACATCGAAGAGACAACAGGTTGCAAGAAAAAATTGTCTAATATCAACGGAACCGAGATATCGGGATCTTTAAAGTCATGTGATGTGCATGCGAGTTGTGCAAACGTCATAAATATTCAGAACGTTATACACATTTTCAGAAATGACATGTTCAGAACTCTTTATCCTTTACATACTACTCATCTGCGCACACTGTATACTTCTCTGTACTCATCTCCCTCTCTCTCTCACTCACTCTCTCTGTGGGTATATATTAGAATCTGATCTCAGTGACCATTGTATGGTTGTCGGTACCAATTCAATTCAATTCAATTCAATTTTATTTGTATAGGTACCAGACAGTCTGGTTTGAGTATTTTAAAAAATTGCTGATCTCCTGGGATTTTTACACGAGAAAACAGTTTCTACAATTTACAGCAAATGGTGTAGAAAAAAAATACAGTGAAAATACAGAAACACCTTGTTGATGAAGGAGGTCAGAGGACAATGCTTCAAGTTGAACAGGAAGGCTAACTCAAATAACCACTCTTTACAAGCATAGTGAGCATAAAAGCATCTCAGAACACACAACACACTTAAACTGTAGAGTTAAAGATTGTAAAAAAATGACCAGTTCCACTCTGTACTGTAAGTGTCCATGTAGGTTTCCTCATGGTTCTCAGGTTTTGTCCCACTTTCCAAAACAAATACCAGTAGGTGGACCGACTACTCTAAATTGCCACCAGGTATGAATGAGTGTGTGAAGGTGTGTGTGGGGTGCCCTGTGATGGACTGGCGTCCTTTGTGAGTGATCTGATGTCCTTGTGAGTGAACTTGCATTTGGCCAAAAAGTTCTTTCTGATTTGGATTCAGATTATAACAATTAAAATGAACTTGCCAAGAGTTCATTATATATATATATATATATATATATATATATATATATATATATATATATATATATATATATATATATAAAAAGGTTGCATCTTTTCTTACAATGTTCCTGGACAAAAGTGCATCTCTTTAGCTCTCTGCTCCTCTTATTCGGTGACTGGTGAAGGTGAGCACCTCTCTCTCGCAGCTCACGTACAATGCCCAGTTAGCATTAGACAAAGCGCATTAGTATGTCTGTGAAAACATGGCGCAGCACGGCTCATATCTCCTCCAGCCAGCTGCCTGTGAAACTCTTTTTCAACCAAGAGCAGGGCCAGGACAGAGACGGAGACCGAGCAGGCCTTCTGCTGCGTAATAGCAAATTAATTGAGACCATCAATGAGGAATTAATCATTAAGGCGCAGGTGCTGAAATGGCACTTTTGCACGAGTGCCGCTGTTAGTGATGTTTGCGTTTAAAAAATTCGACCTGCTGTTAGAGAGGATGGTGGGAGGGAGCGAAAGAACAATATGACTCATGAGAAAGAGAACGAAAAGTACGATTAAACGTGAGTAAGAGATAAAACCTGAGATATACATTAAAAAGCTGGGGAAGATGTGATCGTTCGCCTAGGTAATCTGAAGGGTAAAAGTGATACAGGACTTCCTATAGGAAGCAGCGTCTTGTGTGAGTCAGCACAGTAAAAATCCTTCAGTTCTGTCCAAACATAATGAGGCAAGGCTCTGAGGAGTTGCACTCTGCATTAATCAGACAAACAGCACACAAATCGCTGGGAATACATTAAGCGGTTAGAAGCGGCACTTCTCCAAGCAGTCCAAGGTGTCCAGCTGGGCAGGCGCTTCACCCGATGAATTAAACATTGCACAGCTTTGCAACACACGCTGGCAAATAACGGGAAACAGCTGAGGAGGATGAGGGGAGAAGAAGAGTGTTTTGAATGCTGTGGAGATGATGTGTGGGGACGGTTCTGCATGAGATTCGGCACCGGGTGTACACACCGGAATATCAAACTGTGTGTGAGGTGCAGGCCAGGGAGCCTTGAGTAGCCACATCACATGTCTGTCACGCTGATCTGATCAAATGTTTATGAGCTCTGCTTAAAGAAAGATTGATCCTGAGTTAAGGTGAATTTGGTGTCAGCAAAATGTCAAATCAGCTGACACCACAGGGTGTGTGTGTGTATGTGTGAGTAAAGGAAGAAAATGATTGCAATAGATAGAAAATGATCACTGGACTTTATCATTACCGAAGATCTGCTCTATGTATTGAAAAATGTCCCCCCTCAAGAGAACAGCGATTCTCGATATAGAGGCCAAACCTCATGCTGAGGAAGCCGATGTCAATAGACAATGTGAGAATATTGCACACAGCTGTTTAGAAGCTTGCCCTATCTGTGTGAACTGCTTTTGGCTTGGACAGGATGTGATGAACACATGGCATGTCATTGATCTTTAGTTCACCAGAGTGCAGACGTGTTTATTCTAGTTTCAGCAAGATCTATAATTTGTCTTGAGATCAGAAAAAAATGGATACATTATTCAGTTGGGAAGTGTTTCAGATACACTATATGGCCAAATGTTTGTGGACACCTGACCATCAGTCGTATAAGATGTCTTTGTATGCTGTAGCATTACGATTTCCCTTCACTGGAACTAAGAGGCCCAAACCTGTTCCAGCATGACAATGTCTCTGTGCACAAAGTGAGCTCCATGAAGACATGATTTGCCAAAGTGGAAGAACTCGAGTGCCTGCATAGAGCCCTGATTGTAACCCCACTGAACACCTTTGGCATGAACTGGAATGCCGACTGCACCCCAGGATTTTCTCACCTAACATCAGTGCCTGACCTCACTAATGCTTTTGTGGCTGAATGAGCAAATCCCCACAAACACACTCCAAAATCTAGTGGATGGCCTTCCCAGAAGAGTGGAGGTTATTATAACAGCGAAGGTGGAACGAAATCTAGAACGGGATGTTCAAAAAGCATATATGGGTATAAGGGTCAGGTGTTCACATACTTTTGGTCATATATTGTATATTCAATGGAGATAATTAGTAATGACCAATTAGTAATATTTAGGTAATAATGGCCAATCAGAGTCATTGTTAGCACTGATTAATGAGTTAGATAGGTGGCGTTTTTTCTTTCCTATACAGCATTACAGGCTTTCTTAGTGGTTAGTCACTTATCACAGGTTTTAACTAACCTTATTTAACAATGTACTGGCTGTGTGATATTGTTGGTCCAGTGGCTGATGTCCAAATTGTCATGTTGAATAACTATAGTTGAGGGCCATTTGTCAGTGTAGCCACTTAACCACAGGTTGAAGATGCATGTCAAGTCAGCTTCTCTCAGCACAGGTCAAGTCCAAAGTCCTTAATTCTACTCAAGTCAAGTCAAATAGATCATGTCTTGAAATGAGCCTACCTAAATGTACTACTCATCAGATTCCATGTCATGAAAAACATCTAGGACGCTAAGTACTACATCACTGCTACAACCCTATTCCGGAAAAGATTGGACAGTATGGAAAATGCAAAAACACATTATTAACACATTATTTTATGTTTTACTTTGTGAATTTAAATTATTTTTGAAAGTATACACTCATTTCAAATCTGATGACTGCAACACACTCCAAAAAAGTTGGGACAGTCGACTGTTTACCACTGTGTAACATCACCTTTTCTTTTAATAACACTTATTAAGTGTTTGGACACTGAAGACACCATTTGGTTAAGTTTAGCAAGCGGAATTTTCCCCCTTTACTCCATTATGCATTTCTTCAACTGCGCAACTGTATGGTGCCTTCGTTGCCTTATTTTGCACTTCATAATGCACCACACATTCTCAATCAGAGACAGGTGAGGACTGCAGGCAGGCCATGCTAGCAGCCGCACTCTCTGCTTACGCAACCATGCACTTGTAATCCAGGCAGAATGTGGTTTGGTGTTGTCCTGCTTTGGATGGCAGCATATGTTGCTCCAAAATGTGTACATATAATTTCTGCATTAATGATACCCTCACAGACGTGCAAGTTACCCATGCCATGGGCTCTGACACACCCCCATACCATGACAGACGCTGGCTTTTGGACCTGACGCTGATAACAGCTTGGGCGGTACTTTTCCTCTTTGTCCCGGAGAACACGACGACTGTTTTGTCCAAAAACTATTTGAAACGTTGGCTCGTTGACGTCAGACCACAAAACACGATTCCCCTGTGTTACTGTCCATCTCAGATGAGACCGAACTCAGAGAAGTTGGCGGTGCTTCTGGACAGTGTTGATGTATGGCTTCTGCTTTGCATAGTAAAGCCTTAACTTGCATCTGTGGATGCAGCGGCGAATGGTGTCGCTGACAAAGGTTTACCAAAGTATTCCCGAGCCCATGTCAGGATCCCCATAACAGACTCATGACGGTTTTTAAGACAGTGACGTCTGAGTGATCGGAGATCACGCGCATTCAGAAGTGGTTTTTGGCCTTGCCCTTTACACAGTGAGATTTGACCGGATTCCATGAATCTTTTCATTATATTGTGCACTGTACAAGGTGAAATGCCCAAAATTCCAACTTTGTGGAATGTTCAATTCTCAAAGTGTTGGATTATTCTGTTGGCAGATTGGCGAGCCTTGACACATCCTTGCTCTTGAAGGACTAGGCTTTTTTTGGAGGCTCCTTCTATACTATGATTAGACGACTGCCTCACCTGTTTCACATCACCTTCTTATTTCAACTTGTCACATCGCTATTAGTCCTAAATTGTTCCTGTCCCAACTTTTTTAGAACGTGTTGCATGTATCAATTTCAAAATAAACTTTTGAATTAAATTTTCAAAATAAATAAATTTTGAAATAAATTTTCAAAAGACTATGCAGTTGATTAGGTAAAACATCAAATACCTTCTCTTTATATGTTTTTTTTGTGTAAATACAAATCAAAGTACATAAACAAATCACTCCTCTTGTTTTTAATTAGCATTTTCCATACTGTCCCAATGTTTTTGGAATTGGGCTTCTATTATAAACCAATGTATACAGATGGGTGACCAATGAAAAGAAAACCAACATAAAGTGTGTTAGTACGGTGTGCCAGAACAGCTTTTAGTGCACCTTGGCACCGACTCTACAAGTCTCTGGACCTGTACTGGAGAGAACATCATTTTTCTCAAATGGAATGTCCTCAGTTAGTCTTTTGATGATGGTGGTGAGGAGTGCTGTATAACATGTCGCTCCAAAATCTCTCATAGGTGTGCAATTGGGTTGAGATCTTGTGACTGTGAAAGCCACAGCATATGATTTACATCATTTTCGTACTCCTTTCAGGGAGTCCTCATGCTATGTGGATTGGGACAATTGAGTGGATTGAGTCATCCTGGAAGAGGCCACTTCCATAAAGATAGAAATCTTTCATTATAGGATAAAGATGATAAGTCAGAATAATTTCTTAAGTATTTGCAGTGACGCTTCTGCATAAGAGGACAAGAGGCTGCAGACCATTCCAGCAAAATGCAGCTGAATAAACAAGTCACTGTTCTTCAATTTTAAATGATCATCCATCTCTATAATAAAACGACAGCCTCGGCATTAAAAGCAGAGCTCACAACTGTGTAATTATTGTGTGTGTATGCAACAGACACACACTGATATACAGTATCATTCTTGAAATATTCATCCATACATAAACATACAGATACACTGAGCACTGAACATCTTGAACCCCAGACGCTTCTTTTATTCTTTATATGTGCCACAAACAGCAGGAATGTTTGTGCACTCCCTCTCACTCCCAAACAGAGCGCGTGCTTTATTTATGCCATCTCCAATTCAGACTGTCCAACCCTGGGACATCGGGGGAGTGATGTCATCAAAAGCTGCACACTTCAAAGCGCCGACTTGCAGAGAGAGAGAGAGAGAGAGAGAGAGAGAGAGAGAGAAAGAGAGAGGAACCGAGCTACAGGCACTGAAGAGCTGGAACCAAAAGGAGTCCCTCGGCTGCAAATCCACACACATACACGCACCATCATGATCAATACATGGTCTTAATCAATCACAACAGAGCTATCTCTCCTGCTTTACTCTCAGCTCTCTACTCTAACCTCTCCCCTGCAAGAGAGATAAAGATAATATAAATCTCGAATTGAATTGAATTGAATTAAATCGTGAGCGAGAGAGAAAGAGAGCAGCTCACAGTCCGTGTTTGTGAGAGAAGAAGAGAAAAAGACATGCGGAAAGGGAAACAATGTGAGAGCTATATATATGACCTAATGAAATACAATAAAGCATAACACGCGTACAGATCACGCCGGCTCTGCCCTGTACCTTTTAATTGGCTGAGTGCTCTTTTTTATGAATTGATGAGATGAGTAAGGGTTCGGTAGAGGGCATTAGAGAGACTGCATTAGGCTGTGTTATATCACCTGCAACACTAAAGTGTGAATCAGTTCCTGTTGAAATAATTAAGGGCCAGAAAAGCAGCCATCAATCTTGAAGCAGCCACTGAATGTGTGTGTGTTTGTGCAGGATGCTTGCGCAGGAAGAGCGCCTCGCTTCCATTAGCTATCCTCTGGGGCCTGCAGGCTAAAATGTTTGCATCAATAATACATTCAAAGGATTTATCTAACTTGCAAATGAGCGTTCATTTACTGGACCAAGAGGCAGGGAGGAGGGCAGAGAGTGAGGGTTGAAGGGTGAAGGGTATAGCCAATCTCCCTCAAATAGCTCACACAGAAATACCACATATTTTTTTTCTTCTACTCTTTGTCTTAGAGTTTATATATAGAAAAGTGCGCATGCCATGGAGTCCGTAACTGAGTGGAAGATAATTATTTTAATTATTATTATTATATTTGGAAGATTTCAAGTCAATGCAAAAACAAAGATGAGCTAACTTGATGTGATTTCTAGTACTCACACGATTATAATAAATAGTGTAACAATATAATACTATAATGTAACTATTAATGCTAGCCAGCTAACTACCATAAGCAAACTTGACAGGATTACTGAGAAGACTTTTAGTTCACAGTCATAAATGTTCATAATCTTTACTGCTAACACTATCCATAGCTAACTGACATAAACTAACTTGACAGGATTACTGAAAGATTTTTAAGTTATAGTCATACACGTGTATCATCTTTATTTCTAGCAATCCAGCTAAATAACATAAACTAACCTAACAAGATTATTAGAGCAATTTTGAGTTAAAGACATAAATATGTATAATATTTACCGCTAATGCTGCCCAGCTAATGAACATAAGCTAACCTGATAAGATAAGCATTTATAAGACTGTCATAAATGTGCATAATCGTCAATGCTAACGCTAACAAGCTAGGTAACATAAACTGACTGTACAGGAGAAGAGAGTTACTAAGAAGACAGTTAATCCAGTCGTACAGTATATGTGCACAGTATTTACTGCTAACTCTAGCCAGCTAACTAACACAAGCTAGCCTGACAGAATACTTAGAGGATTTTTAAGGCATTGTCATATGTGTGTAGAGTCTTCACTGCTAATGCTATCCAGCTAACAAACATAAGCTAAATGACAGGACTACTGAAAGGGATTTTATATCATAGTTATAAATGTGCCCAATTCACTGCCAGTTAACTAAGGTAAGATAAACTGAAAAGTTATGATTTTTAAGTCACAGTTATAAATGTGTATAATCTTCACTGTTAACTCTATCCAGCTATCATAAACTAATCTGCTAACCTGAAGCATTTAAAGTCAGTCACAAATGTGCAGGGTTGGGAAGGTTTCTTTAAAAACGTATTCCGTTACAGTTACAACTTACTTCATGAAAAAATGTCATCAGTAACGTAATCCAAGTATCACAATATGAAAGTAATGTAATCTGATTATTTTTGGATGACTTCAAGGTCACATATGTAAATAAAGTCAAGAGAAAAGCAATATGATCTAAAATACTTTTTATTTAGAGCTTAAAAACATGTTCAATGTTTGGATTTGTTTTAATTAAATAAAAAATAAATAAATCAATCAATAAAAGATCACTGTCCCTGATGCGGGAAATATTACATCACAAAAGCTAGGGTGACCTTATCTGGTTTTCCAAAAAAAAACAGAACATAAAAAACATTGATAGTGTAGTGTGTAGCATACCAGTCCTTTTTATTCTACATAAGTCTTGGCCAGTAGTGCTCCAGATTTTCTGTCCGTATGTTTAGAACATATATTATCTTACATTGTATTATATTACATCAGATTATATCACGTTATATATTGTTCTATATATATATTAGTCATATTATATTATTATTTCCACCTTTCTATCCGTTTGAATAGCGGGCAGTGCTTGGTATTGGTTTTCCATATTGTACCGAGACGATCCCCATGACACCTTCTACCATCATTTACACATTTGAATGGCCATGTAATACGAAGCAATGTGATAACATGAAATTTAAAAATGACCTTATATGGCCATGGGCATTGTTTCGACTCAGGACAGCTGTCATTTGCTGCTATAGTCAAGAAACTGTTTGACGCCGTACACAACAACGCTTCACCATCGCGTATTCAATGAGAGGAGGCTAATGGGTGAGAGGCAGGAATTTGGCCAACAGATGCTGCAAGCCTTTTATAATCAACCAACTGGTGTGCAAGAAGGCTGGATTTACAGAGAGGGGTTAAAGCAATGCGAACATGCGCACACATGACGCAGTATTAGATCATAAGCACATCATAATCTCTCCATATCCCTAATTTCTCCATCTGGGGATTAATAAAGTATTATCTTATTTTATCTTATCTTATCTTATAATGAAACTAAAGCTGAATCCCGGACATTTTCTGAAACTTAGAAATCGGGACACACGAGCACACACCCACACACACACACACACACACACATATATATATATATATCTATATATATATATATATATATATATATATATATATATATATATATATATATATATATATGTACACATCATTTTTAAACTTGGCTTTATTAAGGTTCTCTGAAAAGAGTGATGCGTTGAATTGATCTGTTTGCATCATTTCCATGAAAACCAAATATTTCATCAATGAAATTACTGCCAAAAAGCAAACTGAAACTACAAAGTTGTGCTAATGTAATCTATTTTATTCAGGCAGAAATGATGCATACATTCAATGCATTACTTTTTTCTCTGTCTATGCAAACAATAGATTAGTTTGTTCAACCATTTGTCATTTAAAACATCGTTGGAATTTGTACTGGTCTGAAATGTTTTCTACTTTGTGCCTTGCTGAGTGTCTTCATGAATAATGTATGAGTTTCTGCAACAGCTTAAAGAACCCCACAAAAAAAGTAGAACAAGCTCAAAGTAAAGTACAAGGTAATTTGCCAACTGTTCATTAGCGAATCAATTAAGGTTCTGTTTAACAATAATCAGGTCCTGCGGACATAGAGGTAGCTCCACAGGGAAAGACAGTTGTGCACCTAATCTGGCACAGATGTTGTTGTCTGACGTCTTCTGTTCGTCTTTTCAGAGCACTGAATCATCTTCCTTTTCCTCATTTATGCAACACAAATGATGAACCTCCATCGATGTGTAATTTGTGAATAGATGCAGGTTCTGCAAGATGTGAAAAGCACACTGAGGGGCAAAAAGAGGGTTGAAGAAGGCTTAAAGAAGAACCAGTGGATTTTTAGCTTGCCAGATGTGTGCATGACAACTATTATGGAGTTATTTACAGGACACAACAATATGAGCGCTGCAAAGACTACTACTTTCCCAGGAAACTGCATCTGGGTCAGATTTACCACATACTCGGTCACCAGATACTCAGCTAGGTTGTGCTTTTCATCACAGCGACTTCCAGCACATTTTCCGCTACATTTCTCTTACTCTTTCTTAAGTTTGTGCTTCGCAGTTACATAAATTCACTCAATTTGAATATCGCCTTGTTTACAAAACAGATGATTTACATAGAGGTATTATACTGAGGCATCTGTATTAGATACCTTACTTTGGCTTTATTACGTTAACAAAACACAGTTGTGGATACGCAGTCATATTAGACTCTATTTATTTGTTTGTATTGTGTAAAGTTGTTTTAGGTTTCATTTAAAATGTTTCTAATAAAACTTTACTAACATTTATTGCTGGTGGAATCAGCTGGGGCTGTGTTATTGTGCACCAGAATGTGCACAGTAAGAATGCTGTCCAGTGATGCAGGTCTGTGCTTTGTGTTCTCTGTATCGAATATGTGGAAATTAGTCAGAGTTTTTTTAAGCCATTTTAAATCAAAGCTGTTATCACTCGTCCCTCCAAAGCGACGCCCCCCAAAACACCAAAACATTCCCTGGATTAGAAAGCCGAAATGGTAGTGTGAGACAAGAATTTATACTGAGCAGATGCCCTCTAGTAATATGGGCACCCTTGGTAAATATGAGCAAAGAAGGCTGTGAAGAATTGTCCTTATTGTTTGAACCTTTTGATCTTTTGTTCAAAAATTCGCAAAAATACAAAAGTATATATATAATTAATAATATAATTAATATGTTATAATTTACATAATTTTTAAAAATTACAGCAGATTTTCAGCTGTAAGACGCATCATGGGACATCATCACATAGCGCATTTAGCCAAAGCCCCCTACAATTCATGTGCGTCAAACATGAGTTCGGCTAAAATGTCTCATTTACCAACAAATATCACTGCAAAAGTCTGTAAAAAACAATTTCGTGCAACTGCGATTCCGCCAATTCAAGTAGTTTTCCACAAAAAAGCACAAAAAACTTTCGCAAATTGCATGGCAATTTTTTTCTTAAAAAGCCGCAGAAAAATCTAACATTTTTGGCCACGACAATCACAAAAAAACCTCTGCACAATCCTGTATGGACTGGTGATAGACAAATATTACAAAAATAGGTGCAATTTTTACTGTTAGTTGGATACTACGAGCTAACTTAACAGGATAGCTAGGAAAAACTTTTGAAAACGACTCTTTTGAGTATTTACGGACTTTGAGGTTATATACTGGATTAAAGACACATCTAGGGACCTGCGTCTCACTAGAATATGCACATGTGCTAGGCTGCTTTAGTTTCTGAGATGGCTCAGTGATTTGACCCGAGCCTTTCCTATCTGAACGTATGGGGTCAGTCTTGGCTTAGAAATACACACAGTCACTGAGTCACACAGTGTACACAGTGTGCTTACACTGAGCATCTGCACATTGACAAGGACACTGATACAAGACACTATGAGAGAAAGCAACGGAGACATAGGGACAAAGGGATAAAAGAGTGTATGGTGTATGTGTGTACTGTACACACTGAATATCTTTCTGTCAGCTCGAACCAGTCTGGTTATTCTCCTCTGACCTCTCTCATCAACAAGGCATTTCCACCCACATTACTGCCGCTCACTGACTGTTTTTTGATTTTTGCACTAGACACTGAAAATCCCGGCAGATCATGAGTTTCTGAAACACTCAAACCATCTGGCACCAACAAACATGCCATGGTCAAAGTCACAAAGATCACACCGTTCCCCATTCTGATGTTAGCTGTGAACATTAACTGTAGCTCTTGACCTGTATCTGCATGATTTTATTAATTGCTGGCATGTGATTGGCTGATCGGGTAACTGCATAGATGAGCATTATACATGTATTCCTATTAAAGTAGCAGACAAGTCTCTCTGTCTTTCTCTCTCTCTCTCTCTCTCTCTCTCTATATATATATATATATATATATATTGCGAAAGTGAGTGAGTGAGAAAACAGGAAAATCAATACAATATCTGAGCACTAAGCACAAGCCTGGCCAAAGCAGCTGGAGTGTGCAGCTTGCTACATAAAACAGACAGCTTCATCAGGCTTTTGCAGAGCTGCAAACAGTAACACACTTCTGATTCCCCTCCACACTCGCCAAGAGTGGAATGGAGTGTGTGCGTGCCTGCTGTGAGCACTTGATAGGCTCGGAGAACGAGCTGTCTGCCCTAATGCTGCACCTCCATTTCCCATGCGCTCCCCTGTCTCTCTGTCTCTCTCTCTCTCTCTCACACACACACACACACACACACACACACACCAACCAGGCCCCTAAAATACCTGCTCTAAAAATAGCTGGCGAGGAGGCGGTGGCGGCGACGGAGGCACGGCTATTATTATTACGCACATGTCCTGCCCGCTCCCACCATGGAAAGGGAAGAGACTAATGATTTTTCCGGTGCAAGCAATTAAAAAACTATTTGTCACCTGCCAGGCGCCGGCGTTCAGGCCCGTGGCTCAGGAGAGAGGGCCGCTGCTAGTTGGCCGATTCCTGGGCCGCAGTGGACAGATGAAGGAGGCCTGGGAGCACTCCTGATTTATACAGGCAGGTTAATACTGGAGCCACAGACTGCCACTGCCATCAGGAAGTCATGCAATATTTAGGAATGGGCTAATAAAGATACTCACTCAGAACATGCAGGAGACATGCAACTGAAACAGGAGAGACAGAGAGGGAAAGACAGAATGTGGATGTGTTTATGTACTGTATGTGTATATGTGTATGAGGGGTGTAATGCCAATATCTCTACCTGTATCAGGTATTTGAACCTGAAGTGGGCCTGGTCTAAACCAGAATTTATTTGATTTTATTTTATTTTTAAAAATCCCTATCACTATGCCCCAGGAAACACTGGAAAAATTAGGGGGGGATCCCAGTCCTGCTGTACACCTCTAATCATAACCAGATGCCTCTGTGAACCTTTCTGAAAAACTTTCTGTTCCACCTCCTATTCATTTCTGCATTTGTATCTTTTTAGAACACATTATCTGTTCATTCTTAAAAAGGTATTTGCATTTGGTTACATCCCTAATGTGTACCTGTGTATACAGAGAGAGAGAGAGAGAGAGAGAGAGAGAGAGAGAGAGACCCACAGAATCAATAGCCCTGACTAGTCACAAAAACTTTGACAGATTCCATGCATTACAATAGAGTGACAGAGGGCTTTTTAAAACGACTGCTTGCCAGCAGATGCTTGAAGCAGGAGCCTGGCGTGTGTCTGATTGTTCCATTTATGCTATCGATTGGTCCTCTATACAATTAGCATTGCACAGCAGCGATGTTTCCCCAAACGCTTCTGCCTGAGAGCCGGCAGCCACTCCCCAAATCTATCTCCGCAAATATGTCACCCTCTGGATTTGTGCCACAGTGAGTCACCATGCAGGAAACTAATGGTGGGTTGAGTAGCTAATGTTTAATATTATGATATTTAAAAAATACTAGATGGTAATGTATAGATCATATACAGTATGCAAGGAACAAAACATGCAGAGACATGCTGTTACAAGAAAATAACTAACAATAGGGTGGTGTGACTTTAATTTCTTACTTAGTAAAGAATGTTTTTTTTTTGGTTACATTCAGTGTTTCGGAGCATCCAGGAAACAAGTTAATTCCTGTCATCAGTTATTATGTTAGAGCAGCTATAAATAGTCATCCCTTCTCTTTAATAAGACAAAACGAAAATGCAGCTTGTCATCTTACCAAGAAACCACGAAGCCCTCCGCCTTGAAAACTTTCCGGTGTCTGAAAACTTGAAAAAAAGTGACAGCTTTACCCCTGACTGTTACAAAGCACTGACACTGGAGACTCCTTCCAAAGCGTTTTAATGTTTTTAAAAATATATTGTTATTAAAAATCACCCCAAATCTTTTCCTCGAGGTACAGTATAATCATGCAACTTGATGCTTGATTTAGGCGTAAAGGCACGAGGGAAAACACGATCGTTGGAATTCCAGGAACTGTATACCTTTTCCATCATTGTTTGCATGAAGCTCAATGATGAAAGCATGCACCAGGTGTGCAAATACACTAGTTCATAGTTTGCAGTTTTGCTTAACGGAGGAAGAAAAAGTATCTACAATTCTCAAGCAGTAAATATACGTGTGCCACAATTATTGGCACCCCTATTAATTCATATGAGAACAATATATTTCAAGTATATTCCCATTGATATTTTACTTTTTTTTTTTTTAGTACACCTGGGTGACTAGGAACAGGAAATTGTTCAAGCATGACTTCCTGTTTCAGGATGAGGTAACACATAGGCCAAATTCCCTTAGTCATTCGTCACAATGGGTAAGACCAAGGAATATAGCTGTGATGTGCGGCAAAAGGTTGTTGAGCTTCACAAAATGGGAAATGGCTATAAGAAAATATCACAAGCATTGAAAATGCCCATTTCCACCATCAGGGCTATAATTAAAAAGTTCCAGTCAACTGGAAATGTTATGAATCAACCTGGAATTGGACGTGTGTCTATATTGTCTCAACGCACTGTGAAGAGGATGGTTCGAGTGGCCAAAACATCTCCAAGGATCACAGCTGGAGAATTGCAGACGTTAGTTGCGTCTTGGGGTCAGAAAGTCTCCAAAACTACAATCCGAAGTCACCTACATCACCACATGTTGTTTGGAAGGGTTTCAAGAAAAAAGCTCATCCGAAAACAAACTCAAGCGTCTTCAGTTTGCCAGACACTACTGGAACTTCTAAGGGGATCGGGTTCTATGGTCAGATGAAACCAAAATAGAGCTTTTTTTATATCATCAGTACAAGCAAGCGAGAAAAAAATCCCCAAAACAAAACTAAAGCAAACAACCCCGCCCCCACCCAGCCCCGCCCCACAAAACAGCAAAACAACCACAAAACATCTCCCATTTCAACGTAGACAGCTTAACTAATAGCTCAGTGAGTGGCAGAATGAGTCTCATACAGGTGAAAGGCCTGGCTCCATCCTGGATGATAAACCTCCTCTGTGTAGGGTGGAGCTGAGATCCTGTGAGTGAGTGAGTGAGTGAGTGAGTGAGTGCTGGCTGCAGGCTCAGAGAGGCGGAGTGATGGGGGCAGTAAATCCCACTGTAGAGCTGCTTTATGTGTTGGCCCTCAGAGCCCCCTCAGAGTACCACCCTCCAAGTCCCCAGCTCCGCCGAGCACACTCATTTATGTGGCAGCTCGTTAACAGTGTGTGATTTGCAATGCTCGTTTGCACTCCCTGATCTTCGCCCGATGATATCATCTTCCCTTAGTGAGCGCACCACCCCCTTTCACATGCTGATACTCTGCCAGTGCTTCGCTCTCTTTTAAGTTAGTCTATCTAGCAGTTACGCAACGTCCTTTTCAGGATAAAATAACATACTTGAAACAATTTATCTTCCTGAATTTATGGACATTTTTCAATTCATGTACATTTTCATCCATTTATAATCACACCTAATGTTGTGGAACGTTTGCAAAACAAGTTACATCCTGTTATCACATACTGTAAGATATTGCAGACATAAACAGTCACTTTCTCACTTTAAGTTAATAAGACAAAACAAAATGCAGCTTGTTACTGAGAAACTGTAAAGCTTTCATCCTTAGACTTTCCCACTGCACAAAATGAAAGTTACAGCTTTACCGCTGACTGTTGCAAAGCACTGACATTGGAGACTCCTTCCAGAAATATTAATCTGTCACACCACGGCAACCCATGGACTCTATCTCCCAGTAAGCACCATGGCCTACAAACATGGCCACCTTGGACTTCACTACCCATAACACGCATACACACACACACACACCCCCTAAAACCTACCCCCCACCCCCCCTTTGGCTTTGATCCTGTTTCTGTCCTTAGATCTGTCCCAGTTTATCCTGTTTGCTGATCGCCTGACCCTATTTTTTGACCACTTTTTTGCTCAATGTTTTTGGATCGTTTGCGATTATACATATTCTTGTTAAATAACATCTTTGTAATATTATCATTATTATTGAATACTATTGGGAGCGTCTGCAATACAAGACCCTGCGACTTAGCTGTTATAGTATAGAAACGATTAAGGTTAAACAATAAAGACAATTCTTCACAGCCTTCTTTGCTCATATTTACCAAGGGTACCAATATTAACGGAGGGCATTGTAAATACCTGTACTATGTGAACTGATAACACTGACTTTACATAATTCAATCTTGTATTATTATTAATTAGAAACTTGTTTAAATTAGCACAAGTGATGCAATCATGTTTTGATGGTAATTTTTATGTAAACCATACGTCATAGTTGTTCTTAAATCTAACCGACCACACATTCCATTTTTTTTCAAACGTAGGACGTTTAATGTGCTCTGCTGTTTGTTGCAAAACAGTTCTAAGAGAGGTTCACAGATCTGCTGGCCAAGCACAAGCAGATCATGGGCTTCAGTACAAGAAACAGCACCGTTTGGTTGGAAAAAGAATATCTGTCTTAGACAGTATATGTCCTGGCAGAACTACTGTATCTACTATCAAGCCGTGTTTGTTCAACTGAGACATGACTGCTCCCTACTGGCCTTGTCTTTCCTGTGCCCGCAGCATGCACGTGATACAGCACGATACCGCATGAAATCGCAGGATCCATTTTCCTTAGACGCACATGCTCCATGGCCACATCTGTATTTATTTGTGATAGGAAATAGGAAAACTTTGATACTGTTTTCTTTAAATTGGATTTTTCCTCATTCTCTCCCCTGTGTGGTCTTTCTAATTCCCACCCACTATACGTAACTCTCTAACACATGCTAACACATAGCCTAACACATGCTTCCTCCAAAACTACCAGTTCCTACTCTGTTTACAGATAGACGTCAAATCAACATGGCTGCTCACACTGCGAACAGTGTAAAGTCCCCCTCTCGACTTTTAAATCAGTTTATACTGTAGCAGTACTGGCTTTAGATACAGTCATAGTACTTGGTAAAATCTATAACAAACTATTAAATCTCTAACTATACTAATCTCTGATTTGAAAAGGTAATCATCAACATTAGAGCTATCACTAACGTTAGCCGGCTAGCTTGCTGCAAAGCTACTTCCTGTTGTCTGCTCTTGTTGCTGTACTGCAATTTCAGTCCAAAATGTTGCACAAATGATTGACGTTCACTATATTAGAACTTAGTGTACCAGTAGCCGCTCAGGCCTGTAAATGTAAAAGTGCAGTTAAAGTAGCTTTTTATGACCTTTACATGCTTGGACAGAGCAAACAAAAGTCACGCGGAGACGTGCATGCTTTTTTCCCACTTCGCACGTCGAACGAGCTTTCCCGAGGTGGGAAGTAATTACAACTCGCAAATTACCACTTACAACGCACCGAAAATGCAGCATAAGATAATCAGAGGAAAGCGCTATCTACCCTCTTCTGCATACATACAGAGAGACTGATATGCCATCATTCCCACCCTAAAAGCACGGTCAAATTTTGCTCTTCTCACTCCAGGCCATGGACGGCTGTGGATAGGATGAACACTTTTCTTATTATTACCATTATTATTATTTTTACTACTTTTATTCTTATTTCTCTATTCCTATTGTATATATATATTTAGACATTTTTTTTCAATTCGATTCCTATTTAATGTGTTCTTTCCTATCTGTTTTTTGTGTAATTGAGCTGCTACAATGAGGGAATTTCCCCAGTGTGGGATCAATAAAGTTTATCTTATTTTATCTTATCTTATCTTATGTTATCTTATCATTACCCATACTAACTGTTATGTTAGATTAATGACATGCAAACATTGTTGTTTGTTTAAAAGACATGATACTAGGTAAATATTTAATACGGTAAAAAAAAAAAAAGAACAACAGTTTAGTTTTTAACCAACTTATTATGGTCAAATTTTATGCAAAAAAAAAACCAACCCAACAACAACCAAACAACTATCCAGTCTCAGTCTGGACCACGCACGTATTATACGGCTATACGATACAATGCTACATAGTTTCAGGATTAAACTATATTTTAAAGAAACATTTATGAAATGATTTACAAAAGCTTGTGTACTGTTGCATAACAAGTACAGAATGCACCAAACATCCTACCACTCAGATACCACGCTATATATTCTACGCTTATCCAACAAGTCCACTCAGGCAGGTATTCAGTTCTACTTCTGTTCACTAGAGAGATGACCGTATTACATACGTACCACAGTAACCATGGCCATAAACAATCCTATCACTGTTATCGTACATCTTATCAGAGTCATGCATGCAGCACTCAGAGGCCCAAAGAAAGCGAGAAAAGATTACAAAACCGTGCAAAAAGAAACAGAAAGAAAGAACAAGGGGTTGGAGCAAGGATGAATGAATGGAATTATGAGAAAGAGAGAAATGAGTCCTTTGAGGCTGGAAGGAGAGAGGGAGAGAGTCGGGCTCATTTGGAGGCATGCAGAGCAAGGGAATTAGGAGCACAGGGCTGGAAACTGAGATTCAGGAACACAGTCATAAATCTAACGTCTGACAGCCAGCATAAGGGACACAACAATTCTTACTGAATCTAAACTATGAGCTGATGTCTCAAAACCAGGCTATGAGCATGCACGAGAGAAAAAAAAAACCCTAAAAAACATGCCATTTAGTGTCTTCAGTAACATAACGATCACTGTGGGAAAGAAAAGCTTTTAATGGAGTTACGAGATAACTGAACATACAGTATATAAGGCTCCATCTTCTAAATTCCCATCTCTCTGGCTACATCTACATGAATTCAGATAGATCTGAAAATGAATCTGCATGAATCTACATCTACATGAATTCAGACAGATCTGAAAACACTTACATAAACTGCACACGCCTTCAAGCAGTCGTCTATTAGCATGTATAGCATGACAAATAATTAACTGCACTTGAAGCTTTCGTAAAATTAAAAATTAAACACCAAAATCTGTATACGGTTCCATAATGAAGACAAACTATATGTTGATGCGTGACATTCAGGAGGAAGCGTATGTGGGACCTAATGACGTGTGCCGTTAATTGCTCTATGTTCTATAACATGTAAAACGGCGACATGAAAGGAATATTCTAAAAGCGACTCATGTGAACACCTTAATCAGAACACTGTCTTATTCAGAATAAGATTACTGCTGTCCATGTAAATGTAGTCATTGTCTTATGTAATAAGTTACATACATACTTTGTTTTTGTGGTTACACCTAATCTACGTCTGGTATATGCAGGAAATGTGATTAAATATGTACTTACATTGTTTTGTATTATATTATACTATATTATATTACTGTATTATTCAACTCACGGAGTCGTTTGGTTTTATTCAATACCTACTTTACACATGTCTACAGGGAGTTTGGCCTCATCACCTAGACATCAATACAGTAGCTCCTTATAGCAGCTAGTTCAAATAACGTTAGCTGTGCTAATGGATGAATGACACCTATTAAACACCTCAACATGTCTTTTACAGTCATTTAACCCACCGTGGGAAACTGAGACATCACTGCTGCAAACAGTATAGTGAGCTACACTAGGGTCGTTGTTTTCTTTGTTTGTTTTTTTTTACCCCTATTATGCATGGGTACACTTTAGTGTAGTTTGGGGTGAAGTGCGTTTTGTACTTTTTATTTTATTTTTATTTGGACACTCGACTGTAAAGCCCACCTATCGAGAAAACTGATAGGTTAATTAGCACCAAGAGAAACCAATCAGGATTCTCGCTGTGTCACTCTCTCACCATATCTGTCACTCGCTTTCTCGGTTTATCCAGAGCCCGTCTACCATTAGAAACGACCGTTAAACTCTCGCTCGCTCTAAACAAAAAATTCCGGGATATTGTATATAATTTACAGGCGTCAGGGAGCCTCTATTAAAATGCGGGAGACTCCGGGAAACGTCCGGGAGAGTTGGGATGTCCGCATCTACTCCCAAACAGGGCTGGCCGATATGATGATGTAGTACATTATGTATAACATGTGTTTATGCAGTGTTACTGTATTGCTGGCAGTTTGTGAGCGAACCCATATATCATGATACATAATGTGTAACATAGAAATGCTTTTGAGAGTTGTGATATGATCTTGTTATATCGTGCACCCCTATGTCCAACTTTTCACTAGCTTTTAGTTAGGACTCGTTCAGGGGTCTGGCTGTCTCACACAAAACAAAAGCCACCCAGAGTTCTCAGTAAAACTTTAGCATTGTTAGGATTAAACCTCTGCAAAAACTTCATGTCCCTCAGGAAAGCAAGCAAGCAGACAGACAGACAGATCGGGGTGTGTACCCTCCCTCCAAATGCGCGCGCGCGCACACACACACACACACACACACACACACGCACGCACTGATGGAGCCGATTTCCATGATGAAATTGCCAATTATAGAAATTGGAATGTGAATATTGATTGGGAAGCTGATGAGCCGGCGTTGGATGAGAGGGAACGGAGATCGATGGGGCAGTGAATAAAAGAGGAGGGAAGAGATAAAAACTGCCTCCTTCCCCTTCCCGCTTTGCTCTCTCTCTCTCTCTCTCTCTCACTCTCTTTCCATCTTTCTCTCTCTCTCTCACTCTCTCTCTCTCTCTCTCTCTCTCTCTGTGCCTGTCTGTGATTTCTTTCCATGACGCTCCCAGATGAGTGCATCAGAATGCTAGGCTGCTCCAGAGCTAATTGGGCCTCTGATGTGCAATCAGTGGCAGACAAATGCGACAGTTCTGGTCATTAGCTGGGGTGGCGCGCGGGAACAAGGCGTGCCGCGTCACGATGCTGCCCGCTCTTGCAGTGCACACACATACGCTTTAACCATCTCTGATGTTCTCTCACACATCATACATATACATAAAATCCAGCTCCTATATGCCTGCCAAACATCTACCACACACACACACACATATATATATATATACAGACACAGGAGGACATATTAAAAGCAGGACATCATCTATGGCCACAGCTCGATCAGAAATGGCATCATACAAGCCTCGTCCTATCAGAGAGTAACTAAAGTAATTCAGGAGATAAAAATCTAACGTGTGAGTCATGCAGGGTCGACTACGCTACTCCAGATCTGTGCACAGATGTGATCTTTTTACGCTGACGTTTCAGATTAGCGCGTACAACTGAGTCATGTATGTCAGTGTGTACAGACCTCAGCACTGAAATAACCGGTATGTCTACATAACTGAAATCAATAATCTCATGTACACTTGTCATAATTAAATGACAAGGCTTTATTAGAAGACATGAGCAAGGGGTGGTGTGATGCGGCCTGATATCAAGCCCTGAAGTGGATTCTTTTTGTTTAACAGCACAGCTCAAAATGTATTATTCCACTTATACCGCGGAGATTTGCCGACGATTTCAATCTTTCATTCATTACGGATCGACACGTGCTTTCCAACGCTTTATCATTACAGTACACGAGACAAATTAGTTCCTGTTATCGCTTACATTTAATCAGCTATAAACAGTCATTCCCTCGCCAGCCTCTCTGTATTCTCCCTCTTGAAGTTAATAAGACAAAAACAGTGCAATTTACAGTCACTAACACCTCTCTCCTGTGTTGAAAACTTACTGACTGTTACAGAGCGCTGACAATGCTGACTCCTTCCATACATGCTTAATAAATGTCTCCTACCAAAAAACAAACAAACAAACAAACAAAAACAGAACAATAAACACTTCACCATATCAATGATTATATGTTTTTCCTTGTTAAACAACATTTAAAAAAAAATCCATTTATTATTAGGCTTAGAGTATGAGGCGAGTCAGCCATACAAGTTCCTGTGAATGAGCGGTTACTATAGAAACACTAACATATTAGAATTAGTGCATTAATATAAATCATCTATGTTACAACTGGAACTACTGTCAGAGCTGCGCTGTTTTACAAAATTACTCCAAACTTTCTACTTTGAGAATTCATGAAGTTTATGGTCAGGGCAAGAAGGTGCAAAAAGGCCAGAGATGTAGTTTTTACTCTTTCTGATAATATTTTGCTCACACATACTGACTGGTAAATATATGTAAGGGATAATCCACGGCTAGGTATGCGTTATACGATTTTAATGCACGATGTGGAGGTAAAGAATCATCCAACTCGAAGTGGAGGGTGATTGCCTCTGTGGAGTGCGTTAAAATTGTGTAAAGCACACTGAACCGTGGATTATCCCGCTTATGTCATGGTCACTTGCCAGCATTAAAGTTAAAGCTGTTATTGATCTTTTCAGCGAAAAATTTGACTGAAAAGTTAAAAATAATGGTTCATTTTTGTTCATTTTATATACGGGTCGTTACACCGATAATTCTGCTCTAAATCATACACAGAGACAAAGTGGTGCGATAAGATTACATATATTTGAATAAATTATAATAAATAGATATTAGAGAGAGAGAGAGAGAGCAAGAGAGAGACAAAGAGAGAGAGCGAGAGAGAGAGAGAGTGAGAGAGAGAGAGGGGGAGAGAGACAAAGAGAGGGCGAGAGAGAGAGCGAGAGAGAGAGAGACAAAGAGAGTGAGAGAGTGTGAGAGAGGGAGAGAGACAAAGAGAGAGAGCGAGAGAGAGAGAGAGAGTGAGAGAGAGAGAGAGGGGGAGAGAGACAAAGAGAGAGCGAGAGGGAGAGCGAGAGAGAGAGCGAGAGACAAAGAGAGTGAGAGAGTGTGAGAGAGGGAGAGAGACAAAGAGAGAGAGCGAGAGAGAGAGAGACAGAGAGAGAGTGAGACAGAGAGAGTGTGAGAGAGAGAGCGAGAGAGAGAGAGAGAGAGCGAGAGAGAGAGAGAGACACAGACAGAGAGAGAGTGAGACAGAGAGAGAGAGTGAGAGAGAGAGAGACAAAAAGAGAGAGAGAGAGAGAGCGAGAGAGAGAGAGTGTGTGAATTACCTGTGTCTGTGTCGAGTCTCTAGTAATAATGAAGCCGTGAGATTAACTGTATGTTACTATGGTTACAGTTGTTTATAGTCAGTGCATTAATTTAGAACTGTGATTTTAACACACACCTTCCAGCCAATCAGAATCGAGTATTCAGACGGACAATATTAGCATTTGTAATACTGATCATGTCTGTCAAATAAGCACAAGTGAGCAAACATATTCAAAGCAGGTCAAACTGGTTTGCTGTAAAACTTTCATGATCACTGATGAAATAATCTACAGTAATTACTACATGTAAATAAACTCTACAGGATAAACCTATTATCATCCATATTCTGTAATAGCAGGCAATTTGAGAGAGAGAGAGACAGAGAGAGAGAGATGGAGAGAGAGACAGAGAGAGACAGAGTGACAGAGAGACAGACAGAGAGAGAGAGAGCGAGAGAGAGAGAGACAGAGAGACAGACAGAGAGAGAGAGAGAGAGCGAGAGAGAGAGAGAGTACTTGTGACATGTACTGTAAACAAGCATCTAAGACCACACGTGAAAGTGACTCATGTCTGATTCAAGAAGATCAGATTTTTGTGTTTACACAGCTCTTAAAAATCTGATTTGTGCTATTTCAACCTTGCATTGTAAACACAGCCTGAGGCAACGAATACAAATAACACTACACACACACACACACACACAAATGCATACAAATATACACACTCTCCCTTTCTCTGTTTTTCTTCTTCTCTCTATCACTCACACACACTCACTCACTCACTCACTCACACACACACACACAATCTTTGTTTGTTTTTTCTCACACACAAAGCGAGACAGTAGTATTCTCATACACACTCACACACACACACACACACACACAAACACACACGCCCACACACACACTCACACAAACCCACCCACAAACACATCCACACACACACACACACACACGCACACACACACACCCACGCACAGTATTGCTCTCAGACACACACACAATCTTTGTTTGTTTTTTCTCACACAATGCGAGACAGTATTATTCTCATATTCACACACATACACCCATACACACACCCACACACACCCACACACACGCACACACACGCACACCCACACACACACACACACCCACCCACACACACCCACATGCTCAGGTTGTATGTCTCCCACAGCCTGAGGAAAGATTGAGCGGTGCTGCTGACGCTACAGGTTGTGTGTTACAGTAACACAATAAGTCAGGCTGATCTCATGCTCTAACACTCAACCATGTCGAGTCAGCCAGCCGGACAAACATGGCTGTGAGCGGCTAGCGCTCAATAATCGGCTGAATGTCAGTGTACCTCGCCGCTGGTGTCCTGCCCTTTCACAAAGCTCTGCATTATTAAGCAGCCATCTTGTTTCTTGCACCTGTCTCGCGCTCCTGTGTGCCCTGCGCAGCTCGGGTGTGGGAGTGAAAATGGCATGGCGAATGCGCTGGAGGGATCCGGGATAATTAGTCGCGTGGCGTGAGACACGCGTTGTACGTATGGTGAAGAGCAGAAACATAGCGATATGGAGGAAAAATACAGTACAAGGAACAGAAATCATCAGACCAGAGCAACTTAACTGCAACCGACTTCTAATCATCTCAGATTGCTGTTTTGACATAAAAGAAATCTGTTGAGACTCTGCATCCCAGAGACCAGCAGCCGGTTATACAATACATAAACTGCTTGAAATTTATTCTTCTTTTTTTTTTATGAAACACTGTCAGTTCTGAACTAAGGCTTTAATCTTGACAGCAGACAAGCAAGTTCTTTGTTAAAGTACTTTAAAGAGATCTGGTGGTGCTCCAGGGCTTTTAATATCAACACTACTCGGGTGATGAAATCCAAGCGTTTTGTTTGCATTGATAAAAATAGCCTTTGTGGTTTCGCTCAAATTCACTCCATTAACTTTATTTTTGTTTTCTCCACTTCTCCGCGTCAAGCTTGCCTGAGGTTTTACCTTGCATGAACAATATGGATGCTTAATCCGCAGCTTTAAGCAACTCCTAAATTTGTGGAGGCTGGAGAAATCCCTCATGGTGAAGTTTTGGCAAGAATAAAAAACGACAGGCTTTGCAGAAATGAAATATGTTTTACTTTTGCATTTATCTCAAAAAGAAGCAAAGCTACAGCCTTAAAAAAAATAACACATTGGTTAGCTTCAAAAGATCAGCTTTAAAGTGTTGGGTTTTTTTTTTTTTTACAGCTGGTAACTAGTCACTATGGCATGCGCTACACGTAGCTTTAACTTTAAAAACAAACAAACATTTTTCTTAACCTCATTTTCTCATAATTCCCCACAATTCCCACCCACCAGTTAGCTCTTCCCAATCACACTAGACCTACCAACCAGCCAGGAAGGGTGAAGGCTAACACACTTCCTCATGATCTCCCGACATTAGCATGAAGAATTTTTACCAACAACTCGACATTCAGTGTGTGAGGAAATCGCACTTAGCAAGGTTTTAGACATCTTTAAGGTAGACTGACCATTGGTTGCAATTCGACTTAGCACTGCATTCGGCTTACTTCAGCAGTGGGAATTCAGTGAAACATGGACTCCTCCAGCAACAAGCTAGCCGAGCTAGCGATCTGTGTCGTCCCTGTCAATATGTCTGTATGTTGATTGATCAGACGTAAATACTTAATACATATACAGCATAACTTATTTAAATGTAATAAGTGCTACTTTGTTTACTGCTGATGCTGTGAGCAGCCATGTTGATCTGGTAAATGGCACACTTATATAGCGCTTTTATCCAAAGCACTTTACACTTTGTCTCATTCACACACACACCAATTGTAGCAGAGCTGCCATGCAAGGCACTAAGGCATCGGGAGCAACTTGGGGTTCAGTGTCTTGCCCAAGGACACTTCGGTACGTGGAGTCACGTGGGCCAGGAATTGAACCGCCAACCCTATCCAGTAATCGACTGGATAACCCGCTCTACCACCTGAGCCACAGCCGCCCTGATCTGATATCACTTGCTGAATTCAGAGGAACTTGAGGAGGAGTTGAGGAGACTGTCCTGAGTTCCCGAACAGGGATTCCGAGTTCAGGGGTTGTTTTCTTTGGTTTTTCCTAGCCAGAAGTATAGGAATTACAGGAAGGTACAACCTCCAGTCAAATGTAGCAC